>NC_137460.1:99943447-100116112 GCF_964235325.1 Thermobia domestica
ATATGAGAAACTGTTTTTTCTGTTATTATGTTTGGAGTTAAGTATGTTGTGTAAAACCCAACTAGTCCTATACTTAAGTAGTTGCTACTGTTGTCTCATTCGTAATGGAGTTTCTTCTTTAAAACAGAAGTATTACTCGTTAACTTAATTACCTTAGCCATTTATTATATAATAAATGAATGAGTTTGATTTACCTAGAGATATTCCAAGAGAGAAAGTAATCAAATTAATAGAAGATATCATTCAAAAGTTAGAATACAGTTTAAAGAAGAAAAAGAGAAAACTACGAATTGTTAGATATGCATACTACACTTTGATTACGTTATCGGTTGTACTTTCTGCAACAACTGGATTTATGAATATTTTTATACCTGTAACAATTTACTCAATATTAACAACGTCTCTTGCAGCTGGAAGTGCTAAAATAACAGCTTTGTCATCTAAGTTAAACATAAGCAAAAGAAAAGATGAATATAAATCCATTGCCACTTGTATTAACTCATTTAAAGAACAGTTAGAGATGATAATAACATTAAATGGTGAAATGGATAACGAATATATAGAAGATACGGTGCTTAAGATCAGAGAACAACTTAAAGATATATTTTCTCTACAATAAATGAGTAAGAAAACTATTAATTGGGATGTAAAAGAGATGATAAAAGAAACAACAGTTAAGAAAAGAAATGGAGAGCTTATACCTGATGATATTCGATGTCTTATAGTGGGTCCATCTGGGTGTGGTGAAACATTTCTATTATTTAACTTCTTGTTACAGCCAGGTTGGTTAAACAATTATTACTTCTATATATATTTTAAAAACATGAATCAGCCAAAGTATGAGCAATTAAAAGATCGATTTGAAAAAGCAGAACTAAAGTTTAAGAAGCAAATAGCAACGTTCTTAAGCGGTAATGATTCTATTGTACCTATTGATGAATGTGAAAAATACTCTGTAGTTGTGTTTGATGATTACATTTTGGAGAATCAAGATACTGTTAGAAATTACTTTAGAAGAGGTAGGCATAGACATTTAGACTGTTTTTATCTTGCACAAACATATTCAAAAGTACCTCAACAGCGTATAAGAGATAACGTTAACTTCCTAAGGATATTCAGACGAGATGATACTAATCTTATAGTGAGTTGGTTGGAGGAGATATGTCTTATGATAAATTTAAAGACATATGTTCAAAATGTTGGCAAGATTATGGTTTTATAGTAATTGATATGACAAGGAAGGTAAACAATGGTAAGTATAGGAACAAGATAAAACACTTTATGAACGTTTGACTTTTTTACTTTTATTGATGTTCTTTGACGTTTATTGACGTTTGTTCGTTTTCTACATAATAAATGGATGAGAAAGAAATTAATAAGAATATCAAGTTAAAGGAGTTCTTGATAAAGGGCTTCAAATCTTGGAAGAAAGAAAGAGCAGGTATACATGATAAATTGAAGACACAAGAACAGCCTGTAATCGATGCTATTCAAAACTTGGGAAGTGAGATCAAAGAAGTAGCAGAACAAAATAAAAATCTAATAACTGAACTTGTTCCAGCTGTAAATAAGACGGCTTCAATAGATCCTAGTCTACTAGAAACACCTAAAAAGATAACTTATGATTGTTCTCCAAGTAGTAGTGATACACCTATAACGGCAGAAATAAAACAAATGAGAAAACAAATTAAAGATAAAGTTGAAGGAGTATAGCCCTTAACAACAGCACAATCATTTGGTAAGATTGCAACAAAATATTATAGTAAAAGAAATGATAGTGTATTTGGAATAAGAACTGTAGAAGAAGATGGAAAAATAATAAATAAGATAGGAAATTCTGAAGTTAAAGTGAATGGTGATGATTTGATAATTAATAGTAAAACTTATAAAGGAACAGAAGGTCTATGGGAATTATTAACGATGAATACTAATAAAACCATTGAAGATTATGACGATGACGATTTTGAACAGTACAAGGAAATAATAATAGAATCAGATGCTGCATTCAAAAAATATAATCGAGATAAAAAAGTAGCATCTAATAGAGGTTCTAAGTACATTAATATTATCAAGCCTATTTGGGATAATTATATTAAACCATCTTTACCTCCAACTCCTAAAAGGACTGGTGAAGGAATTAAACAATATACAGATATAGCTAAAGAATATATATGGAGGGATGATGTTAGAAAGTTAATTGATCAGTTAATAGCTATAGATGGAGAAGAAAAGGCTGGTAATAATAACTTTTATAATGAGAAAGTAGGTATAGTGAGTATGATTAATAATAAGCTATCACAATTTATTCCTAATGATCCAAAAGGTATAAGTTATTTGATTAAGATCTTAAATACATTACCACCACGATTCTGGAATGATGAGAATCTTGGAAAAGGACTAATGAATAAAGTTTTAAACATGAAGGGAATACCAGAGTTACATATACCTGGCTTCAGATTTTGCGGGCCTTTTACGAAGCTTCAAGAAAATTAGAGAGAGGTGATGAAGGTATTAACCCATTAGATGAGGCTTGCAAAGAACACGATATATACTACAGAGATAATAAAGATACAGAGTCAAGACATATTGCAGATAAGGAACTAGAAACTAAAGCGTGTAAAATAGCTTTTAGTAGAGATGCGTCAATTGGTGAACGATTAGCTGCTTTTGGGGTTGGTACTGCTATGAATGCTAAGGTTAAGTTAGGATGGGGATTATAAGTTTTTAATTGTTATTATGTATGATTCTTTTATGGGTATATCGCATAAAAGCGTTGTTTCAAGATTTTCTTTATAATAAATGGATAGTGTTGAGAGTTACGAGTTACAGAGTTTGAAAGCTAACACAAAAACATTTAATAATTTGAATGAAGCTAACAAATATATTGAGTTTGATTTCGATGTGGGGGTTGGCTTCATACATCCACACAAAGCAGATTGTCATATGATTTTTGAAGTTGTTGGTGCATCAGTTGGAGGAACATTTGGTGCAAATGATACTATAAAACTTGTAGATAACTTCTTACCATTCTTCCTTTCTTAAATTGAGGTTAGAAAGCATGGCGTTGTTATAGATAAGATTGAATTACCAGGAATAACATCTACAACTATTGGAACATTAAAGTTTTCCAAGCCAGAAGTTGAATATCTAAAACAAACAGGATTTGAAACAGATGATAAACTTGGTCTAAGAAAGGACTTTAGCGTTTTGTACCCATTAAGATTAATTCCAGGCTTTTTAAGTGATTATAAAGAGGTTATGTGGAAAGATGGATTGAGAATAACATTTACAAAAGCTAACAACAATAACGATGTATTGTACAAATGGACTGGATCAGGAGCAGGTGCAGCAGCTCCTCATGATGGAAAAATAACAACAAAAAGTATGGAGATAAGAATGCCTATTGTTGAATACGAATCTAATTACGAAAACAAGTTAAAGTTGAATATTCTTAAAAGAACCTAAAATCATGTTTTCATTCCATACTTATCAATGTGTTCAGAAGACTGTTGTAGGTTCTTTCTTGGAGTTTGATGTTACTACTCAATTTAATTCTAGACAATTTGATATGCCTGATTTTGTAGTTGTAATGTTCCGAACTGATAGAAGCGGTAAACAAACAGCAGATGCAAGTAAGTTCGATCATTGTAAGGTAAAGAATATCTATCTTAAGAATGGGAGGAATGAGGTATTTCCAAAAGAATCAAGAAACTTAGATATTGCTAACAGATATTATTTTAAGATGTATGAAGATTATACTGCATTTAAGAGAATAACATGTGGCAATACCGAAATGTACTATGACCCTAAAGATTTTATAGATAATAGACCAATGTATATGATTAATTGTAGTAAGAGGAAGAATGTATCGGTAAATGAGAGGACAAACATAAAGATTGTAGTAGACTTTGCAGAAGCTGTGGCTGCTAATACTATATGTTATGCGATTTTAATTGGACAAAAGAACTTCACATATGATCCTAAGAATGAGAAAGTAGTGGAAGAATTTTAGATAGTTAAATGTATGTTTGTATTGTTTTATGGAAGTTTTTCCATAAACGAAATTGATAAAAATGATTAAATATTTTTGGTGAATATAAAAATTGAAGAGTGTTCATTGATTTTCTATATAATAAATATGATGTCGAGTCATATTGAGCTTTTAAATAAACTTGGAAGTCTTGAGCAAAAACAAGTTATTGGATTAAGAGAATTAGAATTAAATACAGAATATAAGATTGTGAAAATGGAAAAGATTAAAACTAAGTTTGGAAAGAGAATTTTAGTTGAGTGTGAGGAGTTTAAGGTCTTTCTTCCACCTAGATGTATAAAACACTTAACAGATAAAATGATTGATGAGATCTTTAAAGATATAATAAAAATCAAATACACTGGTTTAAAAGATAATTATCCAATTGTTGAGTTCTGTATGTAAATTTCAAATGTAAAGCGATTTTATAATTTTTGTTCATAAAACAAACATTTTCCTTATAATAAATAAATCCTTCGCATAGATAAGTTACAAAAAGGTAAAGCGTACGAGATAACATTATGGAAATTGATTCAAACACAGCGTTATGGTAAAAGAGTTTTAGTACATTTAGATGAGAAATATAAGACGTTATTACCACAAAGATATAATGATGAAACTGAGCAAGTATTGAAAGATTTGAAAAAGTATAAGCTGTTTGTTAAGTATGAGGGTTTGAAAGATTTAGATACTGCTTATAAAATACAACAGTTTTACTTTAGAAATGAATCTAAAAAATAACAAAAATAAAACTTGTAATTTTAAGTATGTTTTAAGTGTATAAGTGTTTTTATGATTTCAATATCAATATCCGAACTTGTAATTTTAAGTATGTTTTAAGTGTATAAGTGTTTTTATAGTATCAGGACTATAAAAAGCTAAGACCTTTGCATATACAGAACATATTGTCATTTAAATTTTAAGGATATATGTATAAATAAGAGATTTATTTGAGTTTTTGTAATTTTATCCTTAGAGTTATGCAACCTGCAAAACATTCGATCGATAGTAAATTTATTCTCTATTGAATGCCGTTTGAATTTTGAAAATCGGTTAATAAACAACGGATATATAACAAATGCGAAATAGTATCCTTAGAGTTATGCAACCAGCAATACATTCATAAGATGGCAAATTTACTGTTCTATTGATTGTCGTTTGAATTTTGAAAATCGGTTGATAAACAACACAGTTATAACGATTTAAAGAATAACACAACTCGAGTACGCCATTAAAACAGGGGTTGATTATCGCTTCAAAAAAGTATCATATTTACCTTATTTAGTACTAGTTCATTTGTAATAATTTCAGAGCTTAAGTGTCTGCCTTACTAAAAATAATACGAAATTTACCATTTTTCCTTTGCTTGATTATTCATCAGTGAAAGGAGATAATGAAATGCAAGTCACCACAATCATAGATAGTGCTATTCTACAACAGAAAATACGAACCTGAAAAATGTTAAGTGTTGCAATCCACAGAAATTACAGTGTTGCCAGAAAAACAATTTCCCTAAAATCTAAGTTAAGACAGCGTGTAGAGGAACAAACTCAACTGCATTTGATTACGTATCATGTTGTTTTGGTTTCTTGTGAACTACTTTTTAATTAACATTATTATTTACTTTTAATAACTGTATGTTAAATCTATTCTGTTTATTACAAACTAAATACAACTATTATTTTAAAAAGTAGTTCACAGGAAACCAAAACAATATGATACGTAACCAAATGCAATTGAGTTTGTTCCTCTACTCGCTGCCTTCACTTACATTTTAGGGAAATTGTTTTTCTGGCAACACTGTAATTTCTGTGGATTGCAACACTTAACATTTTTCAGGTTCGTATTTTCTGTTGTAGAATAGCATTATCTATGATTGTGGTAACTTGCATTTCATTATCTCCTTTCACTGATGAATAATCAAGCAAAAGAAAAATGGTAAATTTTGTATTATTTTTAGTAAGGCAGGCTCTTAATTCATAATTTTAACAATTCTGGAAAAACATGTTAAAAATGTTAGTTTGCAACCCTGTTTGTCACGTGAAGGCAAAAATCATCACGTTACAACTAAGAATTTCAAAACTTTTTCGATAGTGAAGAGAGAGAAAATTGTAAGTCCATAACGTGACAATATAACGTGACAGAATTGCTATTGTTATTACTACACTTCCATATACTGCTTGACTACTAAAAAGGAAGAAAAGAAAAACATGTATGACTACCTGAGGGGATGCAACTTGTGACTTCTACTACAGCTATGTTCATATGGAAGTCACGTACACAACTTGCATGCGGAATCATTCTCATATACAATGGGAGTATATAACCTTGGCTTTAGTTCAACTTATTTTTTTATTCTCACCAAAAAAAATGGATTGTGTGTGTCTGTGTGCATGTATTAGTGAGTTAGATGAATGAAAATATATATATATATACTGTTTGGCTGTGCGTTTATTCAATACTCATATACAGTCTAAAGTTCATCTTCTTATTACTCGGACATTTCTGAACCAATTTTAATCAAACAAAAAGTATCTGTTAAATTAAAGACAGCACTATAAGTTAAAAGTTTTAGATATGTTTATATGATTTTAAATGTCCTAAAAGCATATTCAATCTCACTTTTGGTTATCCCTCTGTTTTAAAGTACAATAGTCAGTGGTGGATTAATAATTTTTTGGTAGTTAGGGGTTGAAGGGGGAAAAGTGTCTGCAGAACCTACATGTATCCCCTAGTAGTCAAATTGATCTGTTTACGTTGAATGAGTGCCTTTCCTATGCCTAACATTTGTAAAAAGTGTTCTTCCTTATTTTCTACAAGATTATCAAGAACTTTGTACATAAGCAGTGGAAGCCTCCTATTTGTAGTGTTAAAAATCCCAATATGCAAATTGAAACTACCTACATATATATATCTTGACTCAAACATTGACTGGGGCTGCTAAAAGGTAATTGAGTTAAAACCAGTGTCTGGAATCAGATAAATGAAAACGTCCTTTTATTCTCACACATGTTTTGTTATCAACGGGGATACCAACCAAATAAAGAAACCTTAATTATGTGAATTAGAATAGTTCGTTGGAAAGTAAACTGGTCTGAAGTGGTCAGGGAAAGTAGACAGAGAAGTAACTTTAAGCAAAAGCTCTTGACCACAGAGAGTCGGGCGTGAGGTCTAGGCTATGTAAAAGGATAACATGAAACATGTAATTGAGACCTAAATCTAACAAACGTCTATAAGAAGTTCCATGTTCATTACTTTTCTTATTGAATTCTGTCTCCAGGGTTAATTGAGTCGATTATTTCTCAATCGTAGTGAACTAATTCGTAATTGTAACAGAGGAGGTCAAAGATTGTGCAACAATTTGAGAAAGCTTAGTTTCAGAAAGGTATTTTGTTAAATAAAAGAACCTTCTCTGGTGGAGTCGATTGCATCGTAGAAGAATTTGCAACTAAAGAATTTTCTATATAACGTTTCTACTTGCCTATCTTCCTTACAAAACTTGAGCTTTTTCGTTCTTCAACTTCTTGAAGTAAGTGCTCTATCGTTTCGAATCTCTTCTTAATTGCAGTTGTCATATGCTTATGAGTCAACGATTGTATGTGTAACTGCAGTAGCTTGTAGACCAGCACGTCTTTTACGTTCTTAAGATTAGCATTTCTAACCGCATATACATATGATTAGATTCCTACTTTCGTTGTCTTATTTTCTTTGAATCTCCTGCTCGCTAAATTACAGGCGCAAGGAGTCATTTAAAGCCTCAATGAATTATAGTTTAAATAGATCATAAATTAAATCTAAGAAATTTGCTTCCTTCGAAATAGTTTCAAACCAGTAGGGTGTGGAAGCTTCGAAAAGGGTCAAAGGATCAATTGCTCCAATTATTAGTTTAGACCAAATCCTCAAACCGATTTTTATAACACAAAAAATGTCCTTAATTATTGGAAAGCAGATCTCTGGTCCCAAGATATTAGAAAGAGCACTGTAAAATTAACCCGACATCTAGCTATAGCCATCTCTGACGTAAGAAACAGAATAGAACGTTAGGAGTTTTCAATACTAGATACATTTTGAAAAATTTAAAACTTATTGCTGATCTTATCTGAACACTGTCTCGTAATTTACATTACCCTGGAAGAAGTAGGGCTCTTTTCTAAAATTCAATTATGTCCAAAACATCACATATATCTGGAAATCAAATGTATTACTAGGTTAAGTAATATAACATAACAAACCTAATAGACAAGAAATGCTGATATAAAGGTGTTTCAAACCATCGACAATGTATAGGTGATTCCTGATACCAAGATAAGACAAAGGTGCACATGTTTCGGATGTGTAGGCTGTCAAAAACATGAAAAAATGAACATTAAAGGTTCACAGCTCCAAAACTACAGAAGATATCGTAGGTGGGTCAACACTTCACGTCGGAACTAATATTTGAGCTACACAAAAATAAATGTTTTAGAATCCTACTCACACAACAATATTTATGGAAGCGGTTTGGCAACGAGCATGTAATTTGAAGTAATCACAATCTACCTCTATATAACGTATTGCAGAAGTACTGCAGGATTATGAAACATGGATATTTGGATATACCACATACTAGTTCTTAAGTGGCTCAGTGGTAGAGCGTTCACCTATGCTGCTTTGGGTACCTGGTTCGATCCCAGCTCCCGCCAAATGAACTTTGTGGTGGACAATCACTGTGTTTGGGTTCCCTCGGAATTTTTCCGTTTCCTCCCACTTTCTTCATTCCACCATTTCATTCATCACTCATCATCACCGTCTCCTTTAGCCTCATCGGCATAACCGTGGGACGTAAATCTCAAAGATTTCATTTTTAGACCCTAAGTGAAGTCTTAACCTGACTACGGGAGGTGTTGTAGTTTTATGTAAAGACCTTTAAAGTTAATTTTTCGTGTTTCCAGTAGCCTATAACGCCGAAAGGGAGCTATTGTCACCCAGGTTGGTCTATACTTTTTGTTCTTTCTTGGTGCCAGCAATCAACTCCCAAACGTTGACGGTGTTGTTTTGAAGCACCATGTATATGACCGAGATTATTGAAGATGAATTCAGCAAACAGTTCTGTTTTAAAATGAACGTGATGACCTTTCTCCCACGAAAGATTACCGGAAGTTAGCAACATTAATCAATACTCAACTAAGAATAGAAAAATAACCAGTTCTTTTATGACATACGTATACTAGTAATCTACACAAATATGATTGCACTAAAATACAAAACATAACTCTACATTCTACTCGAAAGTGCAGTAAATTTATAATAGGAGAACACAGAATTGAAGATTTCTTAGTTCGATATAAGGTGCTCTCAGTGTGCCAGTAATTGACACTGTGCCTTGTGAATAACATGAAGTTCTATTCGTAAAATTGCTGTAATATCGATGTATTCTCTATTAGCATAACTCGCGCACTGTTTCGACCAGCTGGAAACAAGGTAGTTTCGTTAAAGTCTATTTATGGAAAAACATGGAGTTTTGGTTTCACTCTCAGTACTAGTCATGACGTTGGCATCGAAAGATCCATGAGAAGTTGTCAAATCACTCTAAAGGGATGTAAGCATCATGATACACACATTCTCTTTAAGGAAACCACAGAATGAGTAATACAGATCTCAGCATTGCCGAAGAGTACTGACCAGATAAAGATCATAAGAAAGACACATACATAAAAAGTATATTTTGAAACTGTAGAGACGGTAGCTTTCTCTCGGAGAGATTCAAGATGACACTGTGTGTATGTGTGCCATGGTGTGTATGCAGACATGTTCGAACAACAGCCTGACACAATAGAAACAAAAAGGATTGACATATCGCGAAAGAATGTAATTGAGCAGAAATAACAGGTGTTGATGAGTAAAAGAGTAAAGTAAGGTGGAATATTGGAGAAGTAAATAAAGGAAAACAGAAAGTGGAGAAAGACCTATACTGCATCCCAGCAATCTATCTTCTTCAGCAAGAATAAACTCAATTCTGTCTCTAAGTTGCAAATTTAGAAAAGAGGCAAACATCCACTCAAAGCAAAAATATAATTGTTTCTGTATAAATTCCACAGACTAAAATAGATTTTGTACATTTTTTTTTAGATAAAACTCTTACCTTAATCTATTGTCAGTACAAACTGACTAATTATGACAAGTGTTTAACTGCATAAAATTTCATCATGGTCTCTTCTGAATTTCACCATTTTGCACATGAATGAAGAGAAATAAGCTTTTGTGGCACATGGTGAATTAAGAATATGAAGTGCGTCACCCTGAAGTAAAAACAATAACTCCTAGAGTTTTAGTCTATTTTAGAAAGGAAAATGTAAATGATCTAATATCCTGAAGGATAATGTAATATGACATTTCCATTTTTCCGTATGAATGAAGGGATATAATTCTGGTTCTACGTTTAACTCCCACAGCCAAAACTTCCCCACTCAAAAACTGTCAAAACGCTCACTTAATCGGTCATAATTCCCACACAAATGGACCAATCTCCCAAATGCACCAAAGGTCAAAACTCCCACACTCAAGAAATATCAAAACGCCCACAGAATCGGTTATAACTCACACAAATGGACAAAACACCAACACATAGAAATAGTTACAACCGACACACAAATGGCCAAGACTCCCACACTTTGAAATTATCCTGCTTGCACGTCTTGTAAGCAACACAAGATGAAAATTATAACAAGAATTTGAAAAAAAGGTTATGATCCAAAGTGGACAAGGTGATAGGTGAAAAAATCCCCCACACGTCGAAACGGTCATAACTCCCACACAAATGAAAAAACACACACATCAAAACGGTCATAACTCGCACACAGATGGACAAATTCTCCACACGTCGAAACTGTCATAACTCCCACACAAATGGACAAAACTCCCAAGCTACGAAACTGTCACAACTCCCACTGAATTACAGTTATTCACGTGTAGATAGCATTCATTATAATCTCTGCAAATGATTTTCATCATCTTTCATCAGGGGAAGTAAGCTGCTATTTGTGTAAACTGCATTTCTTTGTCCATTGTATACTCAGGCAGCACGTCGTCATAATATAGATGTAAACAGCCTTTCTACGTAGGCTTTAGGTTATTTTAATTTCGAGGAAAACAGGACAAAGTGACTAATTATGTCTATATGTATTTCGATGGACACTATTCTAAAATTATTTTCCACAACTTGCACACAATTAGTCCAAGCTGAGCCAAGGGTGATTGTCTTAAAACTACCCACTTGAAAATTCAAAGTCTTCGAAGGGCTTCTCCGTGTTTTGAAAGAAAATGAAGTTACTTAACAGTCCTCCCTAACCAATCTGAACAAAAGTAAAAAATAAAGTTTATTGAAGACTATATTAAAGTGGTCGCTGGTACAAAACATTAAAAGATAAATATTTAGGCCTCATTCACGTTGAAAGAATTTTGGGAAAATACGAAATACAAGGTATATCAAATAAGTTAATAACTCTTGAACCAGTCGACGATCTTGATGAAATTTGCAACATAGATGAGGTTTGGGCCTAGAATGGCTTTTATCATTTCACTCTGACGACGCAAGTTACGAAGGGGGAGGAAAAGATATACAAAATGACCTATAATGACCGATATTATTGTGAAATCCACAATTTTCGAGGTCGTTGAGACGAATAGTGAGAGGAACAGTGAGACGGCCATTTAAACCCAAATTCATCCTCAAGTAGTACTCGGAGAGGAGGGATGACGGCATGTAAAACTAACTGAAAATGGCCGATATTAGTGCCGAATTCATGTTTTTTTTGTGGTCTCAGTTCTGCGTTCTTCATCTCCAAAATGAAACGTGTTCTTCTCGCGTGAAGATCAGTATTCTGCTAGGTCAAAGCATTTTGGGAGCAGAAAACACCAATTTTTCCAAATAATGTCATGTAGAGTGTTTGTTTCAAATTACATAGGATATGTTCGGCGCAACTTCTGCGAGTAAGCATTTTCAGTTAGGAAATACTTCAAGATCAAAGCACGATCACGATTAACTAATTCACATGAATAATTCAGGAAGGGTTCTTTGAACGTAATTACAAGCGGCTTCCATTTGTATGATATGACTGAAATCCTAAGCAGCATTCAAGCTCAGAAATCTGATAATCTTATAGGTATTTTGAACGTATATGTCTATTAATTAATGTTCCACGATTTCATTATGGTAGCGTACTTTGTCTTACCTGTGGGTAGTATTCCAAATCTTAAAAGGATTGAGTATACCACTTTTAAAATATTCCTTAAGATAATGTTGCATCGTTTAGCCTAATCCTCGTTTTACATAACCAATTATCTTACACTTTTATGACAGATAAAATATGGGATATGTGTCCGCCATTTTAGGCAAAATAATTATCCTCGTTCGACCTAACCCTTATTTTGTCTTATATGGATGACTAGAAAAATATTGGAAATGAAACTAGCGGGAGGTTTTGAAAAAAAAATCCTACAATGTGAAGAACTGATAAATACAAATTAGTATTGCCATTACTAATTTATAATACGTGTATTTGTTTTCGGAAAAATGTTTCGAGAATTGTGTTGCGGTTATTTTTCCGTTTCATTTTGCGAACGGTCCCGGGTTCTATTCTCGGTGGCGATACTCGGTAGAAAAATCTGTAACAGCTTTGTCATGCCAGCCTTCGTGATTGAGGCTATTCCTAGGTTTCTCCTCACTCGCACCAAGCAATATCGGTATAGTATCTAACATAATTGTCTCACGTCGCTTAGCCACCTTCTTCTTTCCCTTTGTCGGATAGTGTTCTCGCGGAGGGACATCATCCTTTATGTACGGGACGGGCTAAATGGCCATAGATGCCGACAACACATAGAATCTAATTCCTAATCCCCGCTCTATTTTGAGAATATTAATGCCCACACAGCGTATATAGTGGCTATATTTGAGATAGGAGGAGAACTACAAGTTACACCATGTTATTAATTTCGTTTAAAGATGAGTGCTGTTCAAGACTTACTTTAGAGTTAGTACCCAAATATCTGATAGAGTGAAATGGTACACCTAATCGACATGTTGAAGAAAATATAGTTTATGTGAGTATAAACGGAAATATCTCTTGGAATTTATATTTCTGTTTGTTTAGTTCTTATGTGGATGCAGAAAGTATTTTATTGTAGACTTTACTGACCTTTCAGAGAATTTCATTCCGGTTTCAGAGCTACTTTAAACTGTTAATGTATTATAAGGGATCCTATTGTAGTTCTATAATAATTTTAATTTTAATTTGTAAATATTTCGAGCTATATATAAAAAAAAACACCCCTAAATTTCCTTATAATTTAACAATGGGCATCTGTGATAAAAATGAGTGATTGGTGAGAATTTGCTCCGCTGGCAAGTTACTCTTTGGATGATTCCGCAATCCAAACATTGCGTTACTTAAGAAGAAAGAAGAGAAAATGCCAATTCTTATCACTATTTTTGAAACTAAAACTTTTGAGTTGAATTTACACTCGTTTCATATATTACCGGGAACGTCCATTAGAGTAAAGTAACAAGGGAATAAATTCAAAGTGCACGGCCTGGTTTCCAAGTGGCCTAACTCGAAATTTGAAAGCTTCCATAAGGAGAGTTGAAGTTCAATATCTCAAGAACAAAAAATGAAATGAAATCTTTAAGTTTTACATCCCACTTTAATGCAGGTTAGGATAAAGGAGACGGTAATGAAGATGGATGAGTGAAATGGTGGAATGAAGCACCGGAGGCGAACGCTCTACCACTGACCCACCGCGCTATCTCAAGAACAATCCATATTTCTGTTATGTTGACAACCAAAACCATAACTATCTAGTTTATACTTTTATCTTTGCTGTTTACAGTTATTTTTTAATAAGATATCTTTAGAAACAAGGTAAATGTTGCTCATTATATATTATTTTTCAAGGTAGGCCACTGATTTAAGAGCCTGCCTTACTAAAAATTATACGAAATTTAACATTTCTTTTGCTTGATTATTCATCAGTGAAAGGAGATAATGAAATGCAAGTTACCACAATCATAGATAATGCTATTCTACAACATAAAATATGAACCTGAAGAATGTTCAGTTCTGCAATCCATAGAAATTACAGTTTTGCCAGAAAAACAATTTCCCTAAAATCTAAGTTAAGACAGCGAGTAGAGGAATGAACTCAACTGCATTTGATTACGTATCATGCTGTTTTGGTTTCTTGTGAACTTCCTTTTAATTAACATTATTATTTAGTTTTAATAACTGTATGTTAAAACTATTTTGTTTCTTGCAAACTAAATACAACTATTATTTAAAAAGAGGTTGACAGGAGTTCCACAGTTGAGTTTGTCCCTCTACTCGCTGCCTTAACTTAGATTTTAGGGAATTTTTTCGCAACACTGTAATTTCTATGGATTGCAACACTGAACATTTTTCAGGTTCATATTTTCTGTTGTAAAATAGCATTATCTATGATTGTGGTAACTTGCATTTCATTATCTCCTTTCACTGATGAATAAACAAGCAAAATAAAAATGGTAAATTTTGTATTATTTTTAGTAAGGCAGGCTTTTAAGTAGTCCATTTATTGTATGCTACGTAAAATAGTTGCAAATCCGTATCGTATTAGGTTATATACAACAAGCGTTACACTATATTTTTTAAATAACTCATTTTATTACATAGTTTACATTTTCCTCTGCTGATTTGTTTCGAGCTTTTTTTCTCCGAGCAAAGAAATTGGAGCTCATTATCAAAGAGTATGCTACATTTCTCATCATGAGTGACGAAGTGGGCCAAACCAGGTCTCTTTGCCGAGAAGTGATGCAGCCTGAAAACACCGTGGCGGACAATATTAAGAGAAAGAAGACGGAAAAAGTTTAAAATATACTGACAAAGGGGATACCTTCAGAGACACAAAGTTAGAAGTGCAGAAATAAACAAGAAAACCTAATTATTCTGAGAAAAATTGTAATTTTCTAAGCATAAGTGTTACAATTTGGCTATGTAGGGATTTTGTCCATTTGTGCGTGAGTTGTGACAGATTAAGGGTGTGGGAGTTTTATCCATTTTGTGTGAATTATAACCGATTCAAGATGTGGGAGTTCTGCCGTTTCTGTGGGAAATATGTCCATTTAGACCTGTGAAAGTTTTGCCAATTTGTGTGGGAGTTATGACCATTTCGAGGTGTTTCTGTTTTGTCCACTTGTGTGTGAGTCGTGACAGTTGTGACGCGTGTGGATTTGTTCACTTATCATCTTATCCACTTTGTATTAAAAGCGTTTTTTTATTTTTAACTTTTCTAAATTATTTTCAGCGTGTGAAGTTTACAAGACGTGCAACCAGGAGCATTTCAAAGCATGGGGGATTTGTCCGATTCTGTGAGGATTTTGTTCACTTGTGTGGCGGCGGTGAGAATTTCTGCATGTGGGAGTTTTGTCCATTCCTGCGGGAGTTTTGTACATTTATGTGGGGATTGTGACATTTGTTATATGTGAGAGTATTGTGCACTTATGTGGAGGTTACGACCGTTTGGATAAAAACCGCTTACTTGTTACACTATATTTTTATCGGCAGTTTTGGCTGTGGAAATTATGAGCGTTCGTGAATTTGGAAGGCTTGTCCATTTTTGTAGGAGTTATGACCGATTGTTGGGGTGTTTTGACATTTTCTGAGTGTAGGAGCTTTGACCTGCTCCCGGAGAGATTATGTGGTTTAGATGCCACGTTAATCAGTTGGTCCACGTCACATGTAGCGATACTGCTGAACGGGACATTAAACTCAAAATAAACTCATTATACATAAATTGTATTTGGACTGTCACTATTCAGTTAGAGACCCCCAAACTATAGAATGGAGACTGATATACTTCGTTTATGATTGTTTATGTACATCACTTCTTCATCGCAATTTGAGGGCTAGGGTTATTTACCAACACGGGGACATGAACTTGAATCTGAACGAAACCGATATTGTCACTAAATATCTCATCCGGGAACTTTGGATTCAGCATTAATATCGGTCGTTTTCGATTATATTTACATGTTATCTTTTTCCGACCACTCTACTAATGCTCAGAGTGTCTTAAAGCTATGGTGATATGAAATTACTCCAGGAGAAGTGGATTTACACTAAAACATACACTCGAACAAACATCTGAATGTATTTATGAACAATGTGTATTCCCTCCTTAAAAAAAAGATATTAGAGAATGCTTGCAAACCTTACCGTTTATTTTAAACAAGGTGTTTATGAAAACGTCTCACTTTCCTACCTTACAGGGTTACTGAGATACTCAATTTCTTGCATTAATTATGACATCCAGTTTTCCCTCTTACGATACGCATTTTAATCAACTTAACATAAAAAACTAGCTTGACGAAGGTGATACTTATATTTTGTTATTGAAAATATGATACATGAGTCATTCCATTTAATATTTTCAATGATTAGATTTCATTGTTATATCTAAGTTTTTTTCATAACAGACCAATATTGGAATATATTGGACATCTTTTTACAGAAAGATAAACAGTAAATTCTGAACAGTTAGTTATGGAAGAAAAAACTTCTAATAATTTTTCAGGAGGTAATGTATCTAAATGGAAGCCACATTTCCTCGATGAACTGCTATTCTGATACGTTGTATCAGTAAAGTAGTAGCCCGCTTGGCACCAGTAAGGTGTCCAATACGTTGGCACACTTCTTTGATGGAACTCAGCCCTTCGATGCACCAAATGCCACTCCATTAAATGGGTACGGGCACGAACATGTATCTATCGATCAGATCTTTATATTTCTTCTTTTCTCGCATTCTCTGCGGGCTGCAATAGCTCCTTCTCTAGATGAAGAAAGAGTGAGTTAGATGACGCGAAAGTATCAGAGCAGGTGAAATCCCAGAGAAGAATCCTTCACCTCTTCCATGGTACCAGCGTCATGGCATCTGGTCTTTTGCCTGTTACACCCAACAGGTTCACGAACAGATGGAACTTCCGAAGATGAAAGTGCTCTCCAGATAATATCATTCAAATTCGAACGCCTCACATGTCTTCCGGAGCCACTTATACAAGACAAACCGTGTAGACCAATCTGCATGACTGATGCACCACATTTAGAGTAGTTGTGTGATTCAAAGATGTCCACTCCTAGGCGAAGTGCAACTGCAATATGATAACTTTCGTTTGGAAGGTGCAGTCCTAGGGTGTGTGAAGATAATGCCTCTAGCGAAGCACCTGAAATTGGTGATGAGGAGGCGAAAAGTCTAGCCTTATCCTCTTGAATGTCTGCTTCTAGTAATAACACTGGTTGATATAATTTGATGATCGGCTTGTCCCAAATTGATTGCGAACTTCTGCCCGTTATTTCAGGAGGGCTTAAACCAACTAGGTTAGACCAGTCAGATATGCAGTCTTGAACATCGGATTCTATTTGAGGCTCAAGAACTTTGCAGTTACTGCAATAATTTCCTAATCATTGTAGGGAACCTTGTAAGTTCTGGTCGCAAAGGAGACTGGATTCTACATGTTGAGACCATTGAGTCATTAATCCCTATATTTTAGCATTACAATTGCCTTAATTATTTACGTTATGGATCATGGTACTTGGAGTTATTGAAGAGCATTGAAATAGTTGCTTAATGAAAAGTTCTTGGATGGTCAATTGTTAGTTCCAGAAAAGACTGCACCATTCCACGCAGTGGCTCCTGATGTGAAACTGGAACAAACAATCAACGAGCTCAAAAGGTACGAAAGGAATCATTGGACAAACGCCTAAAACTCAGTACGTCACTGAATGACAACCGATCTATCACGGCGATCTCGCCATTGTCAATGTTTGTACCTCGCCATGTCACCA
The DNA here is from genome assembly GCF_964235325.1 of Thermobia domestica. Taxonomy (NCBI): domain Eukaryota; kingdom Metazoa; phylum Arthropoda; class Insecta; order Zygentoma; family Lepismatidae; genus Thermobia; species Thermobia domestica. Next base: position 99,961,328 of record NC_137460.1, read on the forward strand.
ACCTTACAAGTGCACAGATAATTAATCACACAGAAATAGTTCATCATCAATTAACAGGGAAGCAAAGCCAATCGTTTCACTTCCAATGTCACATGTTTGCTTGAGTTGATAATAGCAGAAGGTAATCCATTCTAAAGACACACAACATTGTGACAAAATAAATTGTTCCTGAGAATGTAACTATGAGAAGTTTAGGAAAGAGCGCTTTGTTATCAAGGAAAGGAAACTGATGAACAGAATTTAAAATGCATGTGTCCCCCGCCTTCAAAACTCTTATCACAAACAAAACAACTGTGACACCTACCATCACCAAGTCAAGCAATTTTTCACAGACTCAGAAGAAAATCGATATTGAAAAAGAAAGAGGCTTGACAATGGAAGAAATATTCTCTTGACACCTCATAAATTCAAGTCAGTTATTTGAAGGTGATGCACCTTCGAGACCAACAAAGCATGAGCTAGTATTACATTTGGAGAAGAAAATAGACAAGTGTACGTAATTTCATCCAAAAATTCCGAAACGCACTACTGTAGTTGTTGATTTTTATGTCGGTGATAAGAATGATAAAGATGTCATTATTTAAGAACTTTGGAGAACTAATAGACGCCGTTATTCAACGAACGACTAAAGTGTGCCCAGCAAAAGGAAAACACTTTAGTTTTGACAATTTACTCATAGAAAGTGAGAGAGTACGTCGATCATGCACTGCCGGATCTATTTCTCTCTCTTGCCTTCAATCTCAGACTCACATAACAATCCAAATTGAAACCTTCTGGAATACCGTTCAAAGTAAAATAAATCTCCAAGCATTAAGGAAAAAAGTGATACTTGAAAAACCGTCAACATACTTAATTCTTATTAGAAGCAGAATGGTAATAAACGACAGTATCTCTCCTGCTACAGTATGCTTAAAAGGAAAAGTAAATAATATTGAAACGGTCACATGAAAGATTAAAAGAAGCCGACCAACTAATTGTGCCTCACGCGTTCTGGGCAGTTGAAAGCGGCGTGCAGCGAGTTCTTGTGATGTCCAATGATACTGATATGGTTGTTTTGTTACTAAGATATTTTTCAACCTTAAGTAATAAAGAGCTGAAGTAATTGTGGGTAATGTTTGGGGTTGTAGAAAAGCTTCGTTTCATTCATATTCGCCACTTATATGATACAATTGGGGAAAAATGAGTATCGTCGTGTTCAACGCTCACATTCTCACTGGCAATGACATTGTAAGTACAAAAGTAGGTACAAAAGTGCAGCACTGAACACAGAACCAAAAATTATCTTCTTCATTTTGCTGAAATCAGTAGTCTCTCAGCTGAAGACATAAGGAATGAAGAAACATATTTAACGAAAGTGAGGGCCAGATTGATTGAAGTAAGAACTTTCGATGCTTTGCGCTATGAAGTTTCTCGACTGAGCATAAGCCCATCAGTTGCCACCCACTTCATTAGCTATTCGAGGCCACATCAGAGGCGCGAGCTTAGTCATTAGAGAATCTTTGATTTTATTAGAAAAGAAACACATTACTGAAAGCCCTGTGGAATTTGGATGGGAGGAAGTAAACGGTTTGCTGAGATCAGAAAGTATTTTAGAGCTTTGCCACAAGCTTTATTGCAAGTCTTTTCTTAATAAACAAACAATTGCAAATAATGCATATGTAAGAAATTTTAAGCGTTATGTACAGTGCACTGTCTTTGTCAGAAGTGCTGTGAAAATTCTCAGTTGTAAGTCACATGCAGTTTGTTTTAGACTTATAAATTTTGACACATATTAAGTAATATTTAACCTGTATTAGCCAAAAAAAAACTTTTATTAGTTTACATAAGAAAGTTTGTTCAAACGTGAGGTATAAGATATGTACGGGAAAAACAAATTGTAAAACGGCAACACAGTGCTCTTTATGGAACCACTTGTTTTTATGTGCTAGTATTGATATTTTACATTTTGACAGAAAAATTAACATACCTTAAACATGACAAAATAATATTAGGGACTATGAATAGATATTGTGGTTGCTCAATTGTTGTGTATAATGTTGTTTATATGTGGGAAATATTGTAAGAATACCCAGATGTTTAGTCTCATTAGCACCTTTTCTAATAGTTTAATTTGTTTATATTAATGATATTTTTGACCATCAACATATATTAATTCATAATTGTACTATTAGCACAATATTTAATATACTGCTTATATATATATATTGTAAACCTTAAACTATTTTGTATATCAACTTTGTTTTCGGAATAAAGTCTTTGAAAAAAGTCCAGTTTTTAATTTCTTATAATTTTGTTCCTTTCTATTCGAAATTCGTCAGATCATAATGAGAGTATTTGACACTAAGGTTCATTCGATATACATTGTCATGTTCGTTTCACTTAGGTTGTTAATATTATTATTTTAGAAACCTTCAAAGTTGGGTTGCTTTGAATATTTGCGATACTGTAGCGTCGTTAGTTTACAAAGCTGAACAACAAGTGTGGTATTGTTTGTTTACTTTCTAATGTAGATTTGAAATTTGTAATCACCTAACGTAATTACATTTGAAAAATACATCTTTGTGTTGGATTGGCAAAACTGCTGATCTGGTGGTATTAAAGAGTACACCAAAATGTGTCTCTCTTTGTGGTAAACAGATATAATTGAAAACTACTCTTGCTTGGGTTTGTAGTTTTCGAAAATGGCATCTGTTATTTATACTAGTTCGACACAAAATTTGTTTCTATGCTATAAATCAATGTGTTTTATTCACGTTGAAATTTGAAGCATGTTAAATCCAAGAGAGACATAAACGTTTCCTTTCGAACATTTGTAACTTTTAATTACGATATAGTTTGGACTTTTAATGTAGGGTATTTGTGAAAGAAATTTAGCAGTAAAATAGCACTCTTCAATTTTCTCTTTCTTTCTTTCATTTTCTTTATTTCTTTTTTTATACAGTTTGCATTCCTAGTTTCAAATGTAAGATACGACCAACGCTATCTACTGGGTTTATTAGAATGGATTTTGAATCAGTTCCTCCAATGAACACTGCCGAATATGCAATCGAACCACGTGGAAACAAAGCATGTGTGTTACACTTTTGACATTATCCTAGATGTGTCTCGGAAATCTACACCTCTACTGGAAATTGAGTATGCTCTCCATTATTACACTGACATAATGAATGTTTAAAGCATTATCTTTGTATTCGAATAGTTCTGAAAAATATGTAAAAAAAAGTTTTTTCTATATTAGTGTTGAATTCCTGGAAACGGAAGTTTATATTGTTAGTTTCATTTGTTACTATGTTTGAATTCCGCAGTTTTATCTAATCTATTTTCTCTTTTTCTTATTTTCTCCTCTTCTCTCTCTCTCTCTCTCTCTCTCTCTCTATATATATATATATATATATATATATATATATATATAGATATATATATCTGCGTCATTTCTGAATCTCTGTGTAATAGACATCCATTATTTCAAATTTTCATTGTGGGTGTTTCAGTTTCTTCCTACATCAACTTATAAATCCTGTGATGCGAAGAATATACAGAATTTTAGGCCTATTTCTATTTTATCAGCATTTGCCAAGGTCTTTGAGCAAGTAATATTTAAGAGGATAATGTGGCATGTAAAACCTGTCATGTCAGTATATCAGCATGGCTTCTTAAAGAATAGATCAACATCTACTAATTTAGCCATTATTACAGATTTTATTGCAAATGAATTGGATAGAGGGGGTCAAGTGGATGTGATCTATACTGACTTTTCAAAAGCCTTTGATTTGGTAGACCATGATGTACTGTTGCAAAAACTAACGACTTATAATTTCTCTATGCAAGCAAAAAGTTTTTTCGCATCCTATCTGCAAAATCGTCAACAGGCCGTCATGTACAAAGGATACGTATCTAAAAAATTCACAGCCTTATCAGGAGTTCCTCAAGGTTCAAATCTTGGTCCACTCTTATTTCTATTAGTGATAAATAACCTACCGTCTTATATTCATTATTCTAACACTCTTCTATTCGCTGACGACCTTAAGATATTCTCTAAAATTAATTCGCTTGAAGACTGTGCAAAACTACAAATAGACTTATGTAATATTAGGAACTGGTGTGACAATAACAAGTTTAAGTTGAACATAAATAAATGCAAAACTCTTTCCTTTACCCGCAAAGAAAACACCATTAAATATGACTATTCTATTGAAGGAACTATTTTAGAGAAACCTACTTTAATTAAAGATCTAGGAGTGCTATTTGATTCTAAATTAAGTTTTACTCATCATATTGAAACAATTGTTAATAATTCATACAGAAATCTTGGCTTTGTTATGAGAATAGGTAAGGAGTTTCAAAACGATGCTACGTTAATGAAACTCTACTTTTGTTTTGTGAGATCGCAATTAGAATATGCAACTCTGTCTTGGTCACCAAAAGCACAAAAACACATAGATATGATTGAAAGAATACAATCAAAATTCTTGAGATTACTTGCTTATAAAAAAACTGGTATGTATCCAAAATATGAGTCATATTCAGAAATAGTACAAAACTTCAATATGAACACGTTGAAACAACGGAGAGAACATACGGATCTTTTATTTTTACACAAATTACTACATGGTAAAATTGACTGTCCCAGTCTTACTTCGAAGGTTCAATTGCATGTCCCATCAGGTAAAACCCGCGTAGGAAATAGCAGTACATTTTACTGCAGAAAGGCAAGAACAAATATCCTCGCTAAGTCTCCTATATGGAGAATGAGTGCTTCCTACAATGCAATTGAAAGGATAACTTCTATAGATGTTTTTGAAATGTCGGAGACAGTATACAAGAATAGCCTTAAAAATATGTAATAATGAAAATATATAAATGTATAACCTTGTTTAAATATATATATAACTAAGGGTAAATGTATTTGTAAGGAACAACACTATAACTGGGCCTAGAGCCTGTTGTGTTGAATAAAATAAAATAAATAAATAAAATAAATAAATAAAATCTTGAATAAATCATGTTTCGTCTCTGTTTTGTTATTTCGTTTTATGGAAACTAATACATGTGCAGTTTTAAACTAGAATTGCGCTCATGTTTCTAGCTAATTTTAGTATGGGAGAGAAGAAAGGAAGAGAGAAAGGAGGTCTGTTTATCTGACACAATTATGATATAAGAAGGTGTATATTGTGTGACCTAACTGCACGGCATTAAGGATCTCAATTTCTTTGATGCGGAGTCTACAAAGCCTGGATGTAAGATAATTTGAGTACCTTCTTGTATGAGACTTGAATAACTTCTTTCAAGTTTTTCTACATTTGTTGAAGATAATTTAATAGCCAGAACTGAAGAGGGACAGAAATTATTAGGATTCATATTATGATTTTGTGCTTTCAGACAAGGTTGTTTTTTAAACAAAATGTTTAAAAAATATTTAAAATCTTTTTAAACAATTGATTTTGCTTAAAACAATTTTTGTATACGATTTAAACACGTTGTTTTAAATACGTGTCTTTTTAACACTTTTAAACATATGTTAATTTTGATTTATTTTTGTAAAAGAAATCTGCCAAAGAAAGAACATTTTGAAAAGTGCGACATTCAGAAAACTATTTTCTTACCACTTGAATGCTTTGATTTCTCGTGGCTACAGTAGGTCTAGGTATTGATCTACAATTTATTTTCTCCACTTTCTTCTTATTTTAACCCTTTCACAGAGGAAGTCGACTTTTGTCGACAGAAAGAAAATTTCCTTAACATGCGAATGTCGACTATAGTCGACAGGTTAAAATTTGTTTTCCGTATCTTGGCTTTGTCGAGAATAGTCGCCGAAGTTGTACCGTTCAATTTTTTGTGTTGTATTGTTTTCGATAAACAATAGAAATCACACAGAAGAACTTTGGCGACTATAGTTAACTAAAACAAAACCAATTTACAGACAAATTTTAACACGTTGACTATAATCGACATTCGCAGGTTAGGGAAATTTCTTTCCGGCGCCTTCCACAGTGAAAGGGTTAAGGTACATTTTATTGTTTAAATGGTTCTCAGTCAACTTGCGAGAAAGTGGCGTCGTCGAAGTTTGAATAACTTGTAGAAATGATATTAGGTAATGATTAAAACAATTATCATGAAAACAATTTTTTGTGTTACTTTCAGAAAACAAACAAAGCTTCTTTGTAAATTGCGGTCTGGAATTAAAATATCGACGCCATTAGTTGATACAGTAAATGTGGATTTTAGTCTCCGTAAAACTTAGAATCCTATAGCATGAGTTTTACGGGAAGAAAAAAGAACATTATTTGGAGTAAATTTATTCACCTAACTCACACTCCATTAGATAAGAAAACGACAATACGAGACCGATGCAAAACATGTCAGAAAAAATGGTTCATTTAATTCAGAGAATTAAAAATCATTATGAAAAATGTAATGCTGTGAAAAAATGGAAACCCTTACAAATGGTAAAAGTGTTCATAACAAAATTATGTCTGATTATTCTAATGTCAGTGATGTGGTTGAGATGCACTGGAATCTTCAGGTAAGAATTAATTTTGTGTCAAAAAGATATTTTTCATTGCATTATTAAAATTGTATTTCGTCTCTCTTCCCTACCTCAGTCATAAATTTTTTTAAACAATTTACACCTTGGCATAGGTTGTACGAAGGGACAAGGCGAGAAAGTGCAAGATTTGGCAGTCGCCCACGTAATTAACCATTAAAGTGTGTTACTTATTGCAACATAAGTGCCAAACATCAGTGTCTGAGATAAGTTATTTCAAGTTTTTTTCATTTCTCTTTATATATGCACCAAGCTACAAAGAGCGATTTTTTGTCTTTTGACATTAAATGTTGAGGGTAGAGGCAAGACACGTAGGAATTTGCTATATAGATTTAGACTGCGTAAAATTTCAAAAAACCCTGGTAAGAATTCCACATTAAACAAAAAGGCCTGTCTCCTACAGTCTTGGTACTGATGCAAAACTGTAATCAATCAAATTTAAGAAACTAATTTTATGCTATTCCAACAAACTCAGGATGCAGGGTAAATTTGGGTCCAACTCAGTTTTTATAAAATATTTTTAGATATGAGGCGTTGAAAGCACGAGGGATCCAAGTCCATTTTCAGAAAGGTCCACTTCTACTCAGCACAAGTAGTATCTTCGTAGGCAAGGATACGAAATATATGAAACAAAAACCATGTGAAAAGTTGTGGACTAGAGATTCATAGGCCAATTGCTAGACAAGGGCGTTGACGGAATGGGGGAGAGGGACTATTTTCTCCGACCGTATTCATAAATTTAAGATAATAACATTATATTATGTATGTTGAGGCGTGGAAATCATTAACAACTCAAGCTCCAAATGCCATAGTAAATGACGCATAGTTATGTTATGTAAATGCAGGGTGTATCCAAAAGAATACCTTGACGGAAAACGCCATATTTTCACAACCGCGAATCCGAGATGAAAGAGACAAAACTACAAGAAAGAGTGCAATTTAAAATTTTATATAATTGCATATAGAGATGGGCGTTCCTATTTCATCCATCTCTTACCCTGAACTTCAGATTTTGCGGCAGTAATGCAGATTTAGAAACCTTTTGCTGGGGAAAGTAAAACATTAAACATTTGAAGTTCTTACACCGAATAAATACGGATTTTGATCAGTTATAATCCATTGCCATTGGCCGTAAGGAGCTGAAAGCCTACATTGCTCTATTGTATATCTTTGTTCCAAGGACTACTAAGGTACTTTCCAGTTTCGAGTCTGCTCCAATTTCTGGAAATTGGGCCTAAGCAACTTTCCAGTTTTAATCATCTGTATGTTCTCCGTATTTATTGGATGTAAGTACCTCAAGCTTGTTTTTTTTTTTTTTTTTTTTGTACGTTGCTTATCAAAATGTTTATAAAACTGCTTCACTGCTCCCAAAATCTGAAATCTAGCGTGGGAGTGGGGTGATTGCCACCTGCCTAATGACTATCATATGAAACTATCTCACTCCATTTAGGATGATTTTAGTTAAAATTCTTTTGGATGCTTGACTGTGAAGATATTACGTTTTGAAATAGGATTCATTTGCTGATTTAATTAGCATCAGTGTTCTGAAATAGTAATGGAATTTTGCAACAAAAATCTCACCCACCAACACGAAACGCGAGCTTACTCCTTAGAGGCATAACTGGATTTTTTTTTTTTTTTTTTTTTTTTTTTTGAAGCGGTAACTCCGAAGGTGCTTGCTTTAGGGATACAAATAATCGCATAACAAAATTTATGATAAAAGTCTAACCCTAAAACATATAAAATAACTTCCTTTCCATTTGTAATTTCGAATACGAATCAAAGGGGTCGCATGTTGCTTAACTAGTTATCACATGGATCTGCAGTGATACGAAACATGTTTAACTTGGTATTCCTTGTGGAGTGATCATATTAGCAACAGTTGCAGCTTGGCAGAGTTCTTGGTTTGCTACGAATTTCTTGTTTAATATATTTTTTGCTGTTTGTAGTATAGTCAATTTTGCTTCAATATACTAACTTGTATAGGACAGTGATTAGCCAGCCTTATGAACGGGGAAGGTTCTTTGTTGAATAGAATACTAATGATGTTAGTGAAAGGTACCTTTTGAGCAGACAGTTACATTTTTAGACCTAATTTAATTTCCAAAAAGGACACCGGTCGTGATACAGGCAAATGTATCATTTTGCTGTATCGAGCGAACTAATGCCTTCCTCTTATGGTAATTCGAATGGCAACTTTCGTAGCAAGATTTTTGTCGCACTGTTGATTGGACTTCCGATTTGGTTGTTAGGTTTATCTTCAGCGCTTCTCCCTGCTGGTACTATAGCTGTTTTAGTCCTTTCTGTGATAATTAGAGATTGGTTTGATTTATTGAATTTGTTCTTGTCAGTAGTAGTCAGTGGCGTATTTACGATTTTGTTTCGGGAGGGGCTTTGCTAACTTTCGGGTGGGGGGGGCTTTGCCTGGAAATGTGAAAATTCTGCAAGATATTTCATTTACTTTACTATACTAAGTAAGATTTCGTGGGGGGCTTAAGCCCGGAAGCCACCCCCCTAAATACGCCACTGGTAGTAGTGAAAGTTTTAATATTTTTTAAACTATTTTGTTAGTGCGGTCGACGACAGTATTCTATAATTGAAGCTACCCTCTGATGATTTATGTTTAGCCTTAGAATAAACATAACACTCCCAAAAAAATTGATATTAAGAGAAGATTTGGGAAACGCGTGCTTTTGAAATGGTTCTTTACATATTATGCTTACAAGTGCAATATATACAAAAATTTGGAACCTGTTCTTATATTATATTTTATCCACTTTTATTTCGGAGTTAATTGGATCACAGTAATACTTTTCGGCAAATATATACAAGCATTATTTCCTATTTATGATAAATAATGTTAATAATGAAATAAATAACGTTTACTGCTCAAACATATATAAATACAAATGTGTGCAGGATATAAACTACATAGTGAGTGGATGGTGCAGGCCCGTAGCCAGCCCAAAAATTAAGGGGGGCCCGGTAGAAGTTGGGGGGGGCGACAAAATAATATTATACTTCATCACCATATTATAGTTCATTTCCAAGCCTACTGTGAAATTCTATGGGAACCAGCCAAAATTTAGGGGGGGCGTCCCCCTTGGCCCCCGTGGATACAGGTCTGGGATGGTGTTGCTGACGTCTAACCAAAATAACTGATAAAAACGTTCAACCTACGTCAAATTGAGTTGCTAGGTGGTGTGCAGTACCATTGCCTTATAACGTTCACAAGATCACGTGAGCAACGAAATATTGTGCTTTAATTATTGTCATTTTTTACGACATATAAAAATATTAGAGTATTATTGTGTCATATAGTTTCTTGCTTTTTCCTTCTTGTTGTCTTTCTTCCTTATAACATATTACAGCCAACACAGGTTTTGTGTAAATATTACACATATTTGTGGATTGCTTCACCTACAAATTATTTACTTTTCAGGAATATATCAAGAGCTAGAAAGGGCTTTGAACTCGATGACTTGCATTCTTTATAGTGCAAAGGATGGGAGAGTGAGACTTTGTGGTCTTCCAATGTCCAAAGGAGAATTTGAACATTGGGCGTTGACAACTGCTTTTAGTATAATAATTTATCCCATATATGTTTAGTGTTGCGTTATCGCAAAATTTCAGAGGTTTTCAGTCCCAGGTCTGCATTTAGTCATTTCATAATCTGATACTGCTTTCTTTGTTTCTAGTAGCTGGCAACAATTACAATCTTTGGTAGCAGTTACGACGAACCCTCGATGCACAGTTGTTTGACTTTCTGAAACTGTCTAAAAACAGTCTCTTTGTGGATGGTGAAAATCAGCACTTCATGGTAAACGAAAAGTTACCTACACCACTCGTCCCAATTTATCAAAACCCTTTTTTTGTTTAACAACTACAGAGAAAATAATGTTAAAGTATAAACATAATACACTACACTAGTTCTACGTTCTAAAATTTGTTTAGTGCTAGAATTGTTGCGTGAGCAAAACCCATGTTGCGTTTTCGCATCACTAACCACATACCGTGAATACAGGAAAAATTTAAATGTTTCGTTTTCACATCAACAAGCTTATATGAGTACACTAAATGGTGCCATACTACGGAAGAAATAGTGTCAGGCAATTCATACAGGGAGAGCCCATACATATAGGCAGGGTCGTCGCGTTGGTGGGGCGATCAGGTCGATTGCTCCGGGCGGCACGACCAGGAGGGGTGCAGGGGCTACAAATCAACAAAATTCAAGGATTCAGATTATGATTGTAAATGAATTTTTCTAAAAAAATAATAATGTTAATTCTAACTAACTAACTCTATGGCCTATGGAACCCGGAGGTTCAGTGCCGCGTTCACAAAAGCTCTCCACTGACTTCTATCCTTAGCTAATTGCATCCAATTTCTACTTTGTATTCCTATCTCTGCGAGATCCATCTTAATATTATCCTCCCATCTGCGCCTAGGTCTTCCTAATGGTCGTTTTCCTATGGGTCTACCAGTCAAGACTTTGAAAGCGTTTCTACTTTCTTCCATTCTAGCTACATGACCTGCCCACCTAAGCCTCCTAGACTTGATGACCCTAACAATGTTGGGTAAACCGTATAAACTATGTAGTTCCTCGTTATGAAGCTTCCGCCATTCCCCATTCTCGTTCCTCTTGGGTCCGAATATTCTTCTCAGGATCCTGTTCTCAAATACTTTCAGTCTATGTTCTTCCCTCAGAGTAAGCGACCATGTTTCGCAAGCATACAGAACTACAGGCATGATTATCGTTTTATATATTTTAAGCTTCAAATTCCTCGACAGAATTCGCGACGACAAGAGATTTTGAACCGAGTAGTAACACGAATTCCCTGCTTTTAGTCGACATTTAATTTCTTCGTGAATATGATTTTCGTCTGTTAATATTGATCCTAAATATTTGAAAGTATCCACTTTATCAAAAGCATTATTTAATATTTTAACGTCTCCACAATTTGCCGTATTACGGTCCCGACGCACTTCCATGTATTTAGTTTTCTCTGCATTTATTTCTAAACCCATGTCCCTGCAAGCGTTAAATAAGATCTCTGCATTTATTTCTACTGTTCTCCTATCATCCCCTATTAAATTTACATCATCAGCATATGCCATAACCTGGTGAATGCCGTTCAACTCTAGGCCCTGGTTGCTATCTTTGATTTTCCTTATGGCGTATTCCAGCACAAAGTTAAATAATAATGGCGACAACGCATCTCCTTGTTTCAGGCCATTTTCGACGTGGAAGCTCGGGGACAAAAATTTTCCTACCCGGACTTTACTTTGGGATTCACTTAAACATATCTTAATTAATCTAATTAGCTTTCTCGGTATTCCAAGTTCTGTAAGAACGTTGTATAATGTTTCTCTCCTAACCGAGTCGTAAGCCTTTCTAAAATCAATAAATAGTTGATGTACCGGGGTATTGTATTCCCACTTCTTTTCGAATATTTGGCGAATGGTAAATATTTGGTCGATAGTTGATCGATTTCGTCTAAATCCGCACTGATAATCTCCAATAATTTCATCTGCGTATGGGGTCAATCTTGCTAACAGAATATTTGAAAATGTTAATTCAGATATTTTAATAATGATCTGGCCACAAGTATGTAGAATGTATTTATTTCATAAGGACAACACAACAGGCTAAATGCCCAGTTATAGTGTCGTGTGCATAATTATCTAACATACACTGTTATACATACATTATTACATATACACGAATATGTCTTTTAATTATGTAGAAGTTATTAACTGACAATTGTTTTGAATTTGTTTCCAGACATACTAAATACATCTGCTAGTTGAAATCTAATCATTTCTTTACCGACCAGGTATCGGGTCGCTGTTTGGGATGCCATTTATTTGTAACCACCCGGGTGGCGGGTCGCTGTTCGGGCTGCCATTTATTTGTAACAAGTTCGTGGTCTCTGTTCGGGAATCTTTCCTTCGTGGTCCTGCCAATAAGTATTCTCCTGAGATCTGAACTTACCTGGATGGGACGATGAATGAACTCTCGAAGAAGGGGTTACAAACTGTTTCGAAATCGCTCGTTGGTCTCAATAATGAGATGAGTATTAGGCTCGGAGAGCTTAAGATGTCTCGTCCCGAAAACCTCATGGATGATCAGACGGTCATCCAGACCATATCGCACACAAATATCATTCACACAAACAACGAAAACACACTGAATTAAATAACTCTTTGCTTATTTATTAGAGTACTATTACATAAAAATAACAAAGAGAAATGAACACAACACTTAACACAGAATATCTATAATAATCTTCATTACAAAATCACACTTTGCCTTTTTAATGCACTGTAGCCCTTTTTATCACTTTCAGTTATATATAAAATTATGACTAAAATTACACTATAAACACTTTTCTCACACCATTGACGCAATTAGGGGATTAGCACTGGGGGAAAAGTTGTCGGGATATTCCCACGTAGGAATGTAGTTGCTGTTCCAAACAATCCTATAGAAATAAGATGAGTCTTCAGCAAAATGTCACAATTTCTAAAGTGGAATGCTAATGTGGGAGGGTGCATTATTAACTTTTTAGCGCACAATGTATGTGAACCTGGAACTTCACTAGTTGGTGCTAGCCGTAAGAAAACGCCCTTCACCGGCTGAGAGCATATGACCCTTAATACAAAATCATACTTAACTCTCGACGCAACTTAACTGTTGCCTACACACAATTCCGGAGTTAAACTCCTCGAGGACAAAAGTTCTAGATACGAGCTGCAATGGTTGACTGAAGAGTGTTGGCAGTTAATTTTAAAAGCCATTCATTTAAAGCACCTGTATGCACATGCAAGCAGAATACAAAACACTTATGTTAAATTTAGTCCACTGGCCACGATGCACGAGATATTGCGATAACTGGGGGGTGAGAAAGTACAGATAAGGACCTGCAAAAGTAATTTACTGGCGTCACTCTGGTCAGCTAGTATTTCCATAAATGATTAAAGAAATCACTTAATTCAGTTCCGAATAGCTATAGAATATATATTGTGCATATAATAAGTCAGGAAGAAGCACTGAGAAGGTTCGTCGCTCACTGATATGTTCTCACTGTAAGGCAATGTTTCGAATATATGTATGAGAAAACAATGAGAGACTTCTTTGTCCAGTTGTGATGGAAGGAAGCAATTCCTACCGAAGAAAGAACTTATTTGCGTCACAGAATAAAGTATAAATCGAAAAAATAATCACTGTCTTTACAAAATATACAAAGCGTCCACAAAAAATACTTCTATAACCTGGTGGCGGTTATAATATGAAGCACAAATTCGCACACAGAAGACTTATGTAATATGTTAGTTCTTGCTTTTCTACAATAGAATGTCGCAGTTTTTGCTGTTCTAGTTCTACCTATTGGTACACGTGATAATACTTCTAAAGCTAATTCTTGAGTCAATTGTACTGTATAATAATTTACGTAAGAATAACAGATCAAACATCCATATTCTTCCTTTAATGTTTGAAAACTCAAATTCTTTACTAAGTCTTCATAGGGGACATACTTTGATCAGGAACCGATTTTCTTGTGTGCAAGCATTTTAAAAAATAAACTCTATATTTTCTATTGCATCAGAGTATTTACTGATATGTGATGTCAACAAAGTACGACAAAATTCTAATTTTGATCTTACATACGAAAAATATAACCTTATAAATGGTGGTTCTTCATAGAAATCATGTCCTATTCTATAAATTAAACCTATGTTTTTATATGCACTACCCGTTAGTGCGTAAACGTGTTAAGCAAAGATTAATTTGCTATCAAATATAACACCTACATCTGTGATAGCATTTGGGGTAGACATGGAAGTGCCACTTATTGTATAGGTAACGTTAATTGGATTTTCTTTCCTCGTGAGACATATTAACATTTGGACACATTCAGGATTAATTTACTATCATCACGCGATATTTGAACTCTTTGTAGACCCTATTGAAGTTTCACGCAGTCATCAATTGAAACTACATTGGGGTATAATTTGCTATAGTCGGCAAAATGAAAAACTTAAGAAGTTTTAATGCGCGGAGAAATATCATTAATAACAAGAAGAAACAACAGGGATACATAGATTAGATCCTTGAGGGACTTCCAATAAAGTATTGAATTTGAAAATTACCAGTGATGGAAAAATCTTCTAGGCCTAGGATTATTCAACTAGAACTCTCTCTAGCCCTCTGTGAGAAGTTTTTTCTATTGTATGCTATTACTACGTTGATCTGTATAAGTTTAAAATAAACAAAAGTAGCATCCGATTTCAATAATTCAAAATGTGTTTTTATCAACTTCTATGTTTTAACTACAAAAGACATTTACCTAAAAAAATACATAATACCAACATCTTTTATCTTACATTATGATCCTATATTGCGTATTTAAATCTAGGAGTACAGAATAAACTCTGGTTGTTTCTCATAACACACTGGGGAGAGAGGGGCGCCTGGGAATTGTCGCCCCATGCGCTTACAATCCAAACGACGGCCCTACTTAGAGGATATAAGATATGGTGCCTGAAACTTCAACTGGGCTATCTAATAAATCTGAAGTGTACCAGGGTACAAAGGGCTCTTCAAATCAGTATAAGGCGAATTTCGGTCCAGCTGTGGGAGTACTTAATAAATTTACAGACACGTTGTCACGAGACGGCGCAAGTATTCACGTGCTTCCTGACAACTTTTTCCTATCTACTAAAGATTAATATCCCTTTTCAGAGCATGGTATAAGGATTACCGGGACAGTCAGAATAAAACAGAATACAAGGTAGAACTTTGAAGCCTATAAATGCTTTTGAGAAAAAGGAGAGAGGTTCTTTTGATTTCCGAATGCGTGAAGTCTCTTTTGTGATTCGTCGTTGGAACTACAATAGAGTTGTGTCTGTTATATCAAATTACGAAAGCATAACGCAAGTGAAAGAAGTCTCGAGAGACTCAGCAGCTTAGAGGAAGATAAAAATTAATCAACCGCATCTTATTGGCAAATATAATGGAAAAGTGTGAGGTACTCACCTCATGAACGGAAACGTTGCGTGTTATAGAACAAATATAAGAATTAAGAAGTTATGTTGATGTCTGATTGGTGTTGCTATTGAAAATGCTTTTACTCTCTATCTAAAAATGCAGCAAAGATACTGTGAAAAACTAATAGATTTCCTGAAATTTAGTAGTTGTGTAACATTTTGTTTGTTGCACAAGTACGGAACTCAAAAGTATATGGTTAGAGCAGACAAAAATTCTTACATCAAATAGAGTGCCTACTGAAGTGGGATATGATACGTACTGAAATGAAAAACTGACTTGTGCGTTACGCAAGTCGCAAACAAGGAAAAGATGCAAAATATGCAAAGTCGCCTTGCATGACAAATGCTTGTACATATTCTGCAAACAATATATGCTTGACCACTA
Organism: Thermobia domestica; assembly: GCF_964235325.1. NCBI lineage: Eukaryota > Metazoa > Arthropoda > Insecta > Zygentoma > Lepismatidae > Thermobia > Thermobia domestica. The sequence goes on from NC_137460.1 coordinate 99,977,308, forward strand.
GATGAAACGATTGATTCAAATATTATATTTACCTTTGAGCGTTCTGGTATAATGTACAGTGAGTGTGTAAATTATGTCTTTGTTTAGCGGCTTGTTTGTTACTGTCCTTACGTACATAAACCATATATATGTGTTTTTAGCAAGTGAAAGTAAAGCAGAAACTTTTTAATGAAATTTCTTTATTAACTCTTGTTGCAACATTAGAAGAAGCTTCTACCAGAATCTCATTGGTATGTGCTTAGTGATGCGTTATTGCAACATTATCAAAAATTTCGATAATATGTATGTTTTACGAAAATTCATTTACAGCTTTCATTCTGGAGAGGCTCAATATGGTACATTTCACAAAATTTCTCGAATAAAAATAATTTGAGCGTATGTGAGTTATCTTGTAATAATGTTGCAATTTAAAGTCTGTATTGTGAGAACTTGAGGGACTTTTTGGAACTCGTTTTCCAGTTTCCATTTTTTACTTTGACAAATATGACAGAAAAAGACGCGAATTCTTATTTGAATTAATATACATTAAGCTGTGACACTTGTGAGAAATCGTGATAATATTTCATTTTTGATGTGACTTCAGTTCGAAGATTTTGAGACATGATCGTCCCAATAAATTTCAAAAGGACTGACACTAATATCTATTTGATAGTATTTATTAAGCCTATGACGTAAGTACGTAGTAAAAGCATATACTTCAATACTCTCTGAATACTGTTGGGTGTTAGAGAAGCAGCAATCATAAATTGTGTTGAGACATTGCAATCTTCTATATGCCATTTAGTATTTTTACTGGATGTAGAAGATAACAAGTAAGTTGGAAAGTATTGAGACGAAATATAGAAGATTAAAAGTAAGTTAGAACCTCATGAACTAAAGTTAAATATCATCAAGAGATGAAAACTAAAATATGCACACATAATCGATATTTGAAATCTGGTTTTGCGAGAGCATTTAAAATGCTGAAATGTTATGAAATGAGAGCTCCATCATGGCTAAACGGTTAGCGCACGCGCCTTTAGCGTGGGAGACCCGGGTTCGGTTCCTGGAAGGAGCTCCTGTGGTCCGGATTAATCAGTAGGTCCGCGTCTCATACAGCCTCGCTGCTGAACGTAACGTTAAACTCAAAAATCAATCAATCAATCACGGTTATGAAATGAAAATAACAATAAACTGCTTTTCTTTGCTTGTTATTTCGGAGGAGTCTCACAGTGAAGCGGAACAAGTGTAATAGGCTTAAAACATCACAACAGTAAAAAAAAACACACACATTAACACTTAAACGACTGTGAGCACACCAAATATATATTCACAAAAAGAACATACGTAAGGCCCATGATAAGCTTATAAGGGAGTAGGTAATTCACTTTTGATTAACTCCACCAAATTTTGGGTATGTTTAATCTTCTACATTATGTCCTAAGATCGTGGCTTTTCGTCGTGGACCTAATTTCCTGTAAACGCAAAATCCTATTTATTTCCTAGTGTCTCTTCATGTTTTATTTCCCTCCCTCTCTCTCTTTTCCAGTAATGCCAAGACTTAGACGAATCTATCCATACCCATATTTCTGCACGGCCGAAGCTGGGAGATGGCGGACAAAAAATATAGGTACCGTAAGAAGAATAATACATCAATAAAGGTATGAATAAGTACGTAAATTACTTAGACGTTTGTAATGAGCTAAAACTAACTTAGCAAGTAAATAAAATCCTATTTTGTAACATATGGCACATATAATACTAATCCGGAACAAATTACAAGCAGAATAACATGAATACAAGTGAAGAATTTCTATTTTTAATTTATACGGTCATTGACATACCTGTCCAGTATATAAGCATAAGGTGGTTAACACGTTTCTGATATATTAAAAGTACTCACTATAATCTTCGAGACCGGTCAAACCATGTTGGAGTCGTAGTAGTCCTGGTGTCGAGTCCCAATTACATTCAAGGCTTGATGGTAGGTTCCACAAGCCATTTCCCAAACTCGTTTTTACTGATGTCTTCACGTTCTCGCAATCTTTCGTTTGGATCTCTGCCTCTGTACACTACAAAGGTCGTTCGATTGTTTGGCGTATAGGAGCATAAGTCAGTATTTAAACTCAATGAATCACAACATCAATAATAGACACTTGAACATGGAAATAAGCGTGGTTAACTGTCCAGTGGATATTTCGTCTTCAAACGCTCAACCCAAGCAAGGAGAGCTCGATTCAGACAGCCACACACACACACACAAAAAAAAAATAGAAATAATATTTGTATTTTAAGTCTACTCATAATTAAAATGTATTTATTTTGTACTCTTTATTACAAAATAAATACAGATATCATTTAAAAAGTAACTAACAAGGAACACAGACATCATGATAAGTCATCAATTGATGTGTTCATTTTTCTACTCGCTTCCATAACCTAGATTTTTGGGTAATTAAAATTCTGGTGACATTGTAATTTCTATGGATTGCAACACTGAAAATTCTTCCGATTCATATTTTGTGTTAGAGAATAACATTATGTATTAGTGAGGTGAGTACCATTTCATTATCGCTTTTCGCTTACGAAAAACTGACAAAAGAGAAATTGTTAGCTTTTGAAAAATATTTAGTAGTCTCCCCCTTAAGTCGATTTAGCTACGTACCCAAAGAAATAAGTAAATGCATTGATTATCTTTTCTTCTCTAGTTTATGGAAAACGGTTTCTACTGCACGAGGTATATTCTTCGTTAGTATTTATTTTGTTTAATTATTTAACGTACCACAGAACTGTTACCATATACATGTAGCGTGTCTAGTTTGACGTGCGTATAAGTTTTGCCGTATTCAGCAAATATTTCGGAGAAAAATGTACGGTTATCTCAGGTTTGCACCTGTACAATCAACAATACCAGGATTAGGAATACAACTGTGAACTGTGCTTAATATTATGTTCTAATAACATTAGATTGCACAAATAAACTAATATACTGTTAGCCCTCACAATGGGAAAGTTATTGTGTACAGTAGAATCAGTAAAATGCAATAGATGGCTTAATATTGATTCTTATTAAGCCATTTTTACATAAAGAAAACACATATAGATAATGTATTAGGCAAAAAAAAAAAAACGCAGAGATAAGTTTACATCAGTAATTCATACTTCTTAAATTTATAACACTTATTCAAATATTTAGATCGCAGTCACCTAAAACAAAAACGTTTTGAATTTCAATAACAAAACCAATTAACCACAAATGTAATGTAAATAAAAAAATGACTGTGACAATTCCATAAATCAATACATAACTATTCACACAGATTTACACGTTCATTGAGTATCTCCATAATAATATGACGTAATGTGTTTAGATCCAAGATAATATTCCATTCATCTTGTCAATAGGCAATACGTGTGGATTTTTTCAACGTAAATATTTCATTAACATATATATTTGTAACATAAATGTATGTATTATAAATATTTTGGCACAAGCAGAAATCAAACATTTTGTTAATAGAGTAAGTTAGTTCTTACATACTGAAATATTTTTCTTGTTAACTAGAACGATTGACTAGTAGAGATATTAAAAGAATTTGTCTTTGCCACTTAAAACGATGCAGGAATTGAAGTGAAATACTGAAGAAGTTTTATAATTCAAGATTTCAGAGCATTTACGTTTATTCGCCTTACGAAACACCATTAATAAGAGGACAAGAATTACATTTCATGTACTTTACTTGTATATTCCTCATTACAGATATACGGTATGTTCACATTATAATATTTTCGTTCAATTTTCAACGAACTATTAATGAGATTACTGAAATAACGAATTGAACAATTTTAATCAACGTCTTTAAAGTCTCATTCAAATTCTTTGTGATACTTATATCTAAAGAGTTTATTGTGACTGCTTATACTTTAACTGCTACTAAATTAAATTATATCCCTTAATGCATTTTAGAGAACACATAAATATGTAACAAACACCAAAAAACACATATATCTATCTATATATCTACCTATCTATATCTATTTTTATTTATCTACACACACACACACACACACACACACATATATATATATATATATATATATATATATATATATATATATATATATATATATATATATATATATATATATATATATATATATATGAACAATACCGACAAACTGTAAGAGGAGGTGATTCCTTACGTCAAAATAAGAGAAAAAGTTGATATCGACCTATGGCGAAAAGTGCATAGTTTCAGAGTTAGGGCTATCCAAATTCGCGAAAAAAGCTAACTTTCAACAGGCCCCTTTTCGAATTCCAGAAGCTGTGGATGCTGGTCCTTATCTGCATAATGGAAGTCACACATACACAATCCAAAAATTCATGTTTCGTCAATTTTCCCTAGGTGTACAGGGTATTCCCTGCAGGGTTCTCAGATATTCTCAGAATTCTCAGAATTCTCAGAATTCTCAGATATGCTCTCAATAGAGTTGTCAGATACATCCTGATTTCAAAGGGGATCCAATGTAGGCAGGAGTTAAGCCTTGACATCAATGAATATCCAATGCTTCGGAGAGATAACGGAAGTTTTAGGCTAGCAGCTTCATGTTTTGTAGTGTTCAGAATAACCGCGATGCGATGTATTTCGTCATGGTATTTTCACGTTTTATTCACTTATAAGCGTGTAAGAAAACATTGCAGCATACATTTTCCTTTGTACGAGAGACCGCCCTGCTGACGTTCCTTAACACTTCCGACATTGCTCCAAAGGAATCCGTGTTCGCTTCAATCAAATCTTATCGTTTGTCTACTTTGGACCAATCATAAGGACAGAGCATATATCAAAATTCGGTTGATTGTTTGGAAATTTCACCCTGCAAGGAATAATCTGTACACCCATTTAACATTAATGAAATGTGCAGATCTGGACTGTGTATGCATGAGTTCCTTTATTCTGATTAGAACTACCATTCACAGTTTCTGGAATTTGAAATAGGGCAACATGAAATTTTGCCCATCCCGGCAACATGAAATTTCGGCGATTTTGCACATCCCAAGCTCTGAAATTATTCACTTTCACATAGGTCCATATGAACTTATTATCTCATTTTGATGTGAGGAATCACCTTTTATAGTTTGTCCGCTTAGTACATTAACATCCGATATATATATATATATATATAGCGAGAGAGAGAGAGAGTAGCAGATTGCGCATTCAAGTTTGAACAATATACATAAAAATGCACAAGTTGCCTTAGGGACGTTTAGATTGGAGTTTCTAATATCATTTTACCTTTTATATAAATACAACTCCTATTATAGCATTTGATCCTGTTAATCGAGGTTTCAATAAATTAGACTTTCCTAGTAAAGTGTACGGACTTTACAACATTAGGGTAAACTTGAACATCTAAAGTTGAAAATGGACAAATGTAAAGTGAACATAGTGGGCATAAGTGAAGTGGGATGACCAGACTTGAAGAGATGCGCTATGAAGACCATTAGCTTTTTCTTTAACTTAAAGTCTTGTTAGAGAAAGTTGACTATTAGTGGTACCCCCTGAGTGAAGTGATAACAAATCTTGGTGTGATGAATGTTTCTTGAGTTTTAGTAATGATATTCATGTTTATTTATAGTATTTAAGATAAAGGCTGCGTAGGCAATTCGTGTGTAGTAAAATATAGTAATTAGTGCTGTTATTACTATTAGGGTGAGGAGGATAAATGATTTTTGTTCAGCAGTTTTTATAATGAAGGTTCATTTAGAATGAGGGTAGGTCTCGTAGGGATAACGAGAATCAAATAAGTGTATGGGACTACTTGGACCAGGTAGTGGAAACGAACGGGGCCAAATGCTTATCGACTTCTGTAGGCAACATGATGTCGTGATGTCGAACATGTGGTTGAAGAAAAGAAAATGAAGCTGTACACATGGAAAACTTAAGGATTTAAGGAACGCTACGAAATAGATAATATCCTTGAGAAGCAAGATTTCAGGTTTAGTGTATGATTCTTGAGAAGCAACCTTTCAGGTATAATGTATGATTCTTGAGAAGCAAGGTTTCAGGTAGAGTGTATGAGACGTGAAGATACTACCGAGAGCAGATACCGATTCGGGTCAGAACCTCCTATTGGCGGAAATACAGACTTGTTTTAAGAGAATCAAGTAAAATGAGAGGAGAGAACAAAAATGGAACTTACAGCGACTAAGAAAGAGAGTGATGTGAAAAAAAATATTGAAGAAAAATCTGTGTAATTCACGATATTGTAGACAATGTAGAAAATAGTTGGGGGAAAGTAAAACATATTCTTCACTCTACATTAACATTTTCAAGATGAAAGAGCACCGACAAAACCATTGGTAACTGGGGCGATGCTTAAGAAGATAGATGAACGCAGAAGTTCGGAAACATCAAAGATTACAGAAGGCTGAATAATGAATTGTAAAGAGAGGCGAACAAAGCCAAAAAAGTAAGTGAAACAGATATGTGAAGTTATAATGGAACTTCAACGGTGAGGCATATACGATCTGATGTTTCAGAAAGCACAAGAAAGACGAATAGCACACAAATGCATACACACGTCTGGAATTCAAGATAAACAAGATCATGTAATCAATTACCTTCAAAGAATTCTTAGAGTTTGGCAGAAATACATAAAAGATCTGTATGATCAAAAGAACAGCCCCAAAGATATTGCAATTGAAAAAGAGGAAGAGTGGATCATGAAGAAAAGGGATCCAGTATATTGAAAAATGAAGTAATACAAGTCATCTAGGACATGCGAAGAAGGAAGGTCACTGATAACTACGACATACCAGTAGCTCAAGGAATTAGGAGACAATACAATGAACATACTGACTTCATTTATTGACAAGATCTACATGAGTGGAGAATGGCAAAAATACTTTTCTTGATGGTACAATTGTTGCAGCATCAAGGAAAAGGGAGGAAAGAAGTGCAGTGATCATAAAACCATCAACCTTATTTCCCACACTGGAAAGGAAATTGCGCGCATACTGAAAAGGCGGCTGTAAAGCGAGATAGAAGATGGATGTTGGAGGAAGATCAATTGGATACCGGATAGGAAAAGGCATTGGAGATGTCATTGGGATGATGAGAATTATCTCAGAACGAGCTCTTGACGTAAACGAAGAGTTGTGTTTGTGCTTCATAGACTGGCAAAAAGCTTTCGACCAGGGTCAATTGGGCAATACTTCTTAAAAAACTGAAAGAAATTGTGGTCAACTGGGGAGACTGGTGACTCATTCGCAACCTGTACGTAGGACAACGAGTCAAGTTGCGCTTGAATGAAGGAGATACCAATAGTGTGGAGATTGGGAGTGGAGTGAGACAAGGATGTTGTATTTCGCCTCAATTATTCAACGTTTACAGTGAATGTTTAATGAAGGAAGCATTTTTAGGAATCCGAGATTTCAAGAGTGCAGGGCAGGTCATTAACGAAATCAGTTATATATATGATACGGTTATTATAGTTAGAATCAAAAACAGACTACAGGAGATGATAAACAAAATAATTGCCACTTTGAAACTATCCGGAATGGAAATCAACATCGAAAATCGTAAGTCATTAAAATATCCCGTGGAAATGCGTCCTTAGGGTTCAGAGTAGAGTAAAGAAGTCGATCGTTTCAAGTATCTTGGAAGTATTTTGAAGAGAAATCCTTACTGCACCAAAGAAATTACGTCCAGAATTGCCATAGCTGAACAAGCATTTAACAGAAAGAAATTGTTCTTAACTAGCTGGTTTAATATTGGACTAAGGAAGAAACTTTTCAAACGTTATATATGGAGTAATAGAATATAAAGTTCAGAGACTTGGATATTACCGTAGTTAAAGAATAAATATCTAGAGAGCTTTGAAATGCGGTGTTGGAGGAAAAAAGAGAGGTTTAAAATGGACAGAGACAGTAACAAAAGAAGGTGTTTTAAAACGGATGGGTAAGTAGAGGGCGCTTCTAGCCACCATCCTTCGTGGAAAGGTAAATTGGATTGGACATATTTTGCGAAGAAATTGTCTTGTTTATATAGCAATAGACGGAAAGAGGAACGAAAGGAAGAGATAGGAAAAATACGAACAAAATTGATCGAAAATTTGAAAAATAGAAGCAAATATTGGTAGTTAAAACAGGAAACTGAAAATCGAGAAAGCATAGAAGAAACATTTCCACGCCCAAACTGAAAATTAAGGCAAGTGAAAGGAAAGAAGCTCATCATTCCCATGACCTTCCATATGAAAGAATACTGAATAATAATTCATTATAATAATAATAAAATATGGACAAATCTGAAGTATCTAAAGATAGAATTTAATACATTTTCAAAATGACTCTTAATTTTTCAATCTCTCGCAAGGCATTTAGGATTGCCATTGAAATTAGAGCAAGAAAAATATCCACTTTTTACGTAGGATATCATCAAGACTTACTTGTTAGGGAACTATGTTGTGTCGAAGAAATTTTTTGAGTAAATTTCCACTAAAAACTAGAAATATTCCATAACGAATCCACTAACCGGGATATAAAAAAATATCTTAATTCCCGCAAGTTGTACGGAAGATATCCTCTCACAAAAGTTTTGTGGATGTTGAATTTTGTGGATGTGAAGTAAATGACGTCCATCAAATCTCAGGAAAATATGTTTGTGCTACGTGGGGTTAATATCATCCTGAAATCCTAAATTTAAAATAACTTCTAAATATATTGGATTCTATTACGTATGTGACTTTTCTTCAGAATTCATAAAAAATAGAAATCTTACCATATACAACGGAACGAATTTAAAGTTAAGACCAAAGTTGAAACATGTGTGACTTTGAGTAAAGTATTGCTTAACTTTCGTTTACAAAGTTGTTGCTTTCTGAGATGTTCTTCCTAAATTTTTACAAGTCAGAAAATCGATAAATCGCTTTTCTGCGTACCGTTTACTATCACTTGTTTCCTTTACACTTTCTATTATGTATCATCTAGGTTATACATTTGGCGCATTCTTCCAGCGTCCTTTTTAACTACTTCAAACACTTCAAGGCATGAACAAAGACTAATACCACTGGCTTGAGAACGACAAAATACACAATTTCTACAACAGACATGATGCTTCCTCCAATAAACAGACAAAATACTCCACCTACAGACACTGAAAATAAAAAATAAATGCTATTAATATTTCTAAATAATTGCATTAGATCTTTCCACATAAAATACTATAAATGATAAACATTTCTTAATATAATTTTTATTTTCAAGAAACATATTCAAAGAGATTTGCTTCTGACGACTTTCATTTTTAACTCACAAGTATTCGTTACTGTAATTTTCATCTCTATTACACAATGCACTTCTGACAACACGCTAATTTGAGTTGCTATAATATATATATATATATATATATATATATATATATATATATATATATATATATATATATATATATATTAGGAAAACGACTGAAGTAGAGAAATGTAAATCTACAAATAGTTGTGAAGCAATAAATCATTAATAGATGGGGTAGTAATAAAAGCCTAAATCATTTTTAGATCGTTCTCGTAAAACTGAACATAGTGATGAGAAGTAAAGCTGTACCCAGATTCGGGACAAAAATGGGTGTAAGTATATTTCAGATGGTGCTAGCGTATTTCGTTCTACTCGGAGTGGTAAGGAGAATTGGAGATCCTACTTGTAAGAAAGGAGAAGCGAATTCGAGTCAGAAAAGACAGCACTAATGGTAAATGGGGTCAATGTGCTGACCGCATAAAATTTCAGTTGGATATTTTTTCACGAGACAGATGCCAGTTCGAACGTATGTGGTACTGGACATTTTCAATACAGAGGTGAAAACAGTTTATTCTGCATAGTTTACCGTACAATTCAAAGTTCTCTTATGGCCGGTTCACATTATACAAGATGGCTAACAACAGTAATAAAGGGTCATTGTAAGTTTTATTTTAGCTGTTACGACATGCATAACAATCTTTGGAAGTTTGAACGTAGGTTTGCTGGATGGTCAATGTATTCAGATAGGATGAAAACATGTTCAGCAGGTTGAGCCTGTTTACGTCCGTAATAAAAAATGACTATTGTCGCTGATCTCTGTGTTTCCAAAAAGCTCGACATCAAATTGAGTCCTTGAACAACCAGTGGCAATGACAATAGGGTAAGGTAAAGGTTTGGGTCTACTTCGGATCAGAAGATTTAAAAAGCTAGAAACTTGCTTTTCACTATAAAATAGAAGAAGGAATTGCAAACAAAAACTGAGGAGAGAGAAAAAATACTTTAAATGCAAAATATATTACGGTATAAGAAACATTTAATTTATCTTATGTATGAGTTTAGAATAAAAGTGAAGAAAATTAATTAATCAAGTGAGAATATGTCTGCAAAGCAGTTCCAGTTTAGAACATCTGAAACCACTTTTTCTAAATAACAAAATAACACATATTTGGATTTTTAAATCGAACACGAAAATGAATTGTTATAAAGAGCAATGCTAACCAAATATCTACCGCTGATATGGTTCTTTGGAAGGAATGTCTGTAGCTCTGTTCAGAATGTCCTCTCCAGCTGCCCCTTAAATCATTACTGTTCATACGTATTTCAGACCATATTAATTAAAAAATGAATACAAGAGTATATTTTATTTATTAAATAATTATATAATATTTATTAAATGTTTGTATTTAATGCTGCCTATTTAAGCCTAAGTTAAAACTAGAAGGAAATGATCAGAGATTGATTGAACTTATACATATTCACAAGCTATATCAGGAAACAAATATAGCATGTCGAAATAATTGTATTTACAATTTAAGATGGTATTCACACCATTGTAATTACTTTGATACACGATGATCTCCCACTGGAAATCAAATCCGGAACATTGTTCACAAAACACACAATCTTCTCTCTTAAACATTCGTTTCAATCGGGACACTTGTTTTTATGCTCTTTCAATTAATTCCACTCCATATCGACTTAATTAATTACGACAGGGGTACAAGGAAAGTAACTTCAAAAATAGTTTATATTAAATACATTGATTTGTTTAGCTAGTTATCATTTTTAATAATGTGATATACATGCCACTTCAATTCTAATAAAAAATAGGGAGAAGTCCTTGCAGTATGTTGCTGATACTGATAATCCTCGTTAATAATTGCAGTCTGTCCTTTTATCCCTGTAGTTGATTCCTTCCTTACTAGTAGGACAAAGATAAATGCTTGTGAAAAAAGATGTCTCCTTCTCCGTGTAGAATTAACTGTAATATCCAGTATTTTTTTTAAATTTGGAAAACTAAAATTCAAAATGTGTATTGTGCCTAATTGATACAAAGAAGCAGAGGTGTAGCTTAAAAATCGGTAATGGGATGGGTTAATAATAATTGCTGTGTCAAAGTCGTATATACACAAACGAATTTCACTCGAATATATATCGGTTGCAATAGGTTATGTTGTGGAAAAGAAACATCTATGGGCCCTAAGGAAACAAAGCTTTTTTATTTTATTCTAGTACACAGAAATAAATCGATGGAGGGAAGATAATAGAAAAGAAATATTCTTTTCAGATTTTCTTGTTTAACCCTTGTAGGATTTCCAATTTTTGCAGTAAATTTTAGGATTTCACTCAGACAGCTACTAATTCCTTACTGTTTATTGTAGGACTATGTCTCAAACCTCGTGTTTCTCACGATAAAGCATACTTTCCAAAGGGACCAGTTTCGCTTGTTCGTGTAATAACTAGAAAAAGCAAAATCGGGAAAACCGTGAAATTTTTCGAAAAAAAAATCAAATTATTTGTGCCCCTCTGGCACGGGCGTGAGTTTTCGTAGGGATTCGTCTTTTTTTTAAATACACGGTTATGTACATAATATGTGTGTAAAAATTCTATCTTGTATCTCGAAAATTAAGGTTGGGAGAATATTTTGAATGACTGAAAGTGAGCAATGTTTTTCATACATATTTACCAGGAAGACTGATAAACAGAAAGTGAAACCTAACTTGCTTTTAGCTACAATCAAAAATACATAAACGACCAAGACCAGAAACAAATTTCCCTCCAAGGAGACTAAACGTTACAGCCTGAAACAGCCTTAACAAAAACCTAGACAAATATCTAACATATTTCTTTATGAAACACCTACCCACACTGACAGAGTGGTTAAGGACACCACAAATTTCTTCTAGAGAATCAGACAAATCAGAAAAAGGAATTTCACAAATCTCCTATGCACTACTGATTTAAAAAAATATAGAAAAGCATACAAAGCAAAAAGAGCATAGAGCTTGTATCACACTATTTCACTTCGAGATATGACTTGCTATAAGAAAGAAAAATGCTTGTAGAAAACACTGGAACTACAAGGCCTTGCTCTAGTAAACAGAGGACTGTTAATTCTGACTTAAGGTACAATAACTACATCAGACTTGGTCACAAAATATTTCTGCCACAAGAGGGTACAGGTACAGAAGCCTAGGTGGCTTATGCGAACACCTATGTTCACATGGAGCTAACTTAGACAGGACCGGGCCCCATAAAGTCCTTATGTAAATACAGATTTGTTGACGACATCATGCGAAAATTCCCAGGCACCACGAAACAACACGAAACATACATTGAAACCTACAAAGAAACACAGATGGACAGGAATTCACCATGGAAACAGACCAATATCGAATAAATTTCACGGATATAACAATAGTTTCCACTATTGTTCAAGTTTGGTCTGTTTCCATGGTGAATTCCTGCTCACCTTTATTTATTTGTAGGTTTTCAATACATGTTTCTACTCGGCCGCCTAGAGATAGACCTTTACTACAAATACACTAACAAACAAGAATGTCGGAGAGCAAACTCAGCACATCCCATAACACTGAATGGCTCACTAATAACAAGCCAAGAACTACGACTAACAAGAATCATTGAAAATAAACAGATTCAAACTATTAGGCAGAAATTTCATAACAAGAGTCTACTCAAAATCACTTTTCACACCCAAGATAAGAACCTACTGGAACGAAAAAAAGGGGAAAATATAGGCAAATAATCCCTCTTCTCTACTACCGAAGTTGAGAAGAAAAAAATACCAAAGAATTTTTGAAGGAATACAAATATCTAACACACTTCCTGATGCAACTCCTGCACACGCCTCCACAATGGATAAACGATTAAACAGATTTCCTCCCGAAAATCAGGAAAACAAACCGCGCAAACCTCCTACACACTACAGATAAATAAAAACTATATCCAATCATACGAAGCAAAAGAGGCATAGAACTTTCGCACTATTACACTTTAAGATGTGACTGTCTAAAAATGCAATTGAGAAAACCTGAAACCACTAGCTTCTGCTCTAGTAAACAGAGAACTGGAAATTCTGATGTATAGCTACATCAGATTTGATGACGGCAGTTCGAATCCCCTGGAAGGAGATCTTTTAAATTTTTTGTTAATAATACATACACCTCATGAGAGATCTTAAAAGAGATCGTATTTAGTCTTTCGTAGCAATTATTATTGGTAATGTTTAGTACTGATAATACTTTTTGTCTTTCCGTATTCCTTTTATTCTTGTCTTTCTTTCGAAAGAGAAAAATATCCGAACAAATGCCATCAAAATTCCCCTTATTTTGAATGTAAACGCCATTTGCAATTTATAAGGAATAAATATTGAACGTTCGGACGTAGGAGAAAAAAGTAAAAAAAAAAAAATTGGAGGTGTTCGAAACCCATACTCGTGGTTATTAGAAATACAATCACTATATGCCTCAAAACTCTCAACCACGTTTCTACTTTCAGTAGTAAGAGGCTTGTGTTTAGCTTACGCTGGTCAATACGTTTCGCAAAGAGGCCCCGTTTAGTTCTGACACAGTACAAGAACGAGAAGGGGAAAGGTCCAAGGCACTTTTTCTCTCTCCCTCTGTGTGTCTATCTACCTCTCTGTATATATAACGCTATTTGTGAGTGTCATAATCACCTAATTTTCAGCGGATTAATACCAAACTTGGCACAAACATTAATCGTTGAAATATCTTGAATTAGTTCGTTAGAAAGAATAATCAGATGAAAATGTTCAAAATGGCGGCCCTTCAAACACTTAAAAAGTTCCAAGCGAAATAAGTTTTGTCAATAAATGGGTATTCACAATATTCGAGTTACTTTTCCTCTTTTACTGAAATGTATGTGTGCAGGGACTTATCTTTTTTTATTGAAATATTGGACCCAATTAATCACCTAAAGAAGGTTTGCGTCCTTTCGCTACGGTCAAGCTTTCATTTTTTGCAGGGGGGATATTTTCCAATCGGAACGACACGATTATTAGTGATGATATGTAGTTACAGATTGAAAGTGAAGTAACTTGTGAAACGTGTTATTTGAAGAAAAAATAATATAATAAATATGCTTTCCCCTAACACAGAGAACTGTAAATCGTGTATTTCGAGTTCGGGAGCGTGAATGGCGAGGAGTGTTATTTGATTGGCTTTTTAGTAACACATTGCATTGCAAATAGTGGTAGGCAACATTAGTGGTAAGTATAATAATAATAATTATAATAACAATAATAGGTGTTGTTTGTGGCAATGCAATAATTTCCTCAATTTTTCATGAAACGTAATGATTAAAACCCATATCTCCCTTACAATGAAAATATTAGCAATGTATATCGAAAGAACGGGAAATGGTAGGGAATTGTCATGTGGAGTCATGGGCCCACGGCAGAGCCATCTTAAAGTAAAATATCGAAAACTTATATTGAGAGAACAGGAGGTGATAGTGGGATGGGACCAACGTTGGGCACCGTGGACCCATGAGGCGCAACAAAAAATTATGTAGGGGGCGCCATCCAGCATTACTTATTTCCACATGATAATATAAAATTATATTGTGCGAAATATACGCACGAGCTAGCTAGTAATATTTCGAATTATTATTATTATTATTATTATTAACAACGTCTTTTCATTACGTGTGCATGTTTGACATGAAACTAAAGAGAAGATCCATCATTCCTAGAAAGAATAAGAATATGCCGTTACTTTAACTGTGAAGGACCACGAAAAATACGAAGAATGACTACCTGTAGCGAAAAGAAACAATACTGTCTCTGAAAAATATAAAAAGTCAATCCAAGACAGATTCGAACTCGGGCGGACAGCGCGAAAAGCCAGTGCTTTGTCCATTCACCCACTGTATCATTAGGGAATACAAGCACTGCATTAACAGCTATCATTTCCGTGGGTTGTATACTATGATCATATGTTACTTCTTTGCTGGAAGTAGACAATGTTCTTACATGTAGTAGTTAAACCTACATGCTATGTAATACATGAGGTATTTAGAACTACATGCGTTTCATATAATGTAATAAAAAGGTCATGCTGGTAATAAGAAAAAGACAATCCTTGGACAAAACGGAAACTATTGGCATCAGAAATATTTATCTACGAGCCATGCGCAGTAATATAATTCAGAATAGTTACTATTTAGTTCAGTAAAGAAAAAAGGGGTATAGAAAGCAAACATGTCGCGTCAAGGAGATCAACCAGAGTTGACAGAGACGGAAGCAGATGTGTAGTAATAGAACAACTTTGGTTAAATTGATATTTCATTCTATATCCTGTAATAGATCGTATTACAACTTTATGGGAGAGTAGAGAAAGACTTACTAACCCTATCATATAGAAAGCCTTACTAACCCGATCATATAGACACAAATGGATGTAACTGTGAATAGTACAACTTGGATTTAACGAAAGCCGTTTAGACAGTCAGTGATTTGCAGGATTGTATAAGACAGAAATATAAGACACAAAAAAATTCTTCATACCTCAGCTTCCAGTAGCTAGATACATGCAATTTCTGGTTAGATACTGAAACTGCTGTAAGATTTTAATACACGAGGTATTGCAGGACAGCAAATTTTTTGCATTACCTCTTTGTTTAAGAATTTCCGATGCCGTAAAAATTCCGAAATTTAAAAAATTCGGAATTTTTCTGAATTCCTGGATTTTTATAATTTTCGGAATTTTCCAAATTCCGGATTCTTTCCGAGTTACGAGTTTTTCTGAATTCCGGAATTTCACTTAATTCAATAATTTTCCGAAATCTCGAAAGTGAATGTTCCACTTCCGGTAAATGAATTTCTATTGGTTAATCTGTAACGTGGCGGATATAAGTCTTTGACCAGGTAATGGCGACTGCTTTGAAACAAATGCAAAGTTTGAGAAATAAATCTCTCTATTTGTACTTTTCTGTGGAGAAAAACAAACTTCTGAATCTAAGGTTTAAGAAGAACTCAAGTTAATAATATAAGGTTTGGCGAAGATTATTCGCAAACGAAATACGAAAGACATTTTGAATCGAAGAAATATAACATACAACTAGCAAACGGAGACAAAGGACCTTAACGTAACCACCTAAAGACTAATCGTTTGCCGCGTAGCGAAGATTAAAAGCTAGGAGCTAATTATCGCTCAGATCATACCATTACAAGCAGAGACGTGCCATTTGGAAAGAATATATCTGTTTTGTTTATTATTGCCCACGAGAAGAGGAATTTCTCATCTCGTTTCTAAAACAAACAAAATAACATGATAATTAAGATTTTACATTCGAGACGGGACAAGGTTAACTCAAAGTATCCTCTCATTTTGGAGACGAGAATCGAGACGAAAAGTATCGTAAACATTTCTCGTTATGTCTCAATTCTCGAAGTAGTGTATATCAATTCTTCAAGTAACAATTGCTCTGTAGACTGAATCTGATAGGCTATTTCGTTACATTGCATTTCAGAGCTTATTGAATTATGGTCTGTGTAGGTATTTTTGTAGCAAAGCTCATATATTTACATCTTCATATCCTAAAAATTAGTTTATTAGCCTATATGCCTTACTGTAGCGTGATATTCACTTACTTTTATAACAGTTACTTTCCTTAAAACATACAGTAGAATACTTTCTACATGAAACTTCAGTGGAACGCTTTAGTTTAAAATTTTGGTAGTTGCAGAGGTGTGTCTTGAAGGTACTGAACCCTTTCCCCGAAATCTCTATTTTTGAGTTAGGTTTTCCAAATTTTAGTACAAGTTTAAAACTTTTAATACCATTATTATTATTATTATTATTATTATTATTATTATTATTATTATTATTATTATTATTATTATTATTATTATATCAAGAGCTTGTATAATGTTTAAAAATATGCGGATTGTATCTGAATAGTAAAAGCTAATTGACTGTCGATCTCGGTCGTCCAGAAGTCTTTAGCAGGCAAGGACATCGGTCACGTTCTGGGTTTATGTTTCAGAGAACACGTATTCGGTCTCAAGCCAAAAATTGTTAAAAGTTATAGGCGTCAGCCAAACATGTTCAAAACAGCTAGGATGGGGTTCAGGGTTCTCAATGGCTCGCGTGGCTCAGCTTACCGTTCTTTCACAACCGAACCTTACCGAAAAGTGAGCCGAGTCAACAGCTCACCCAACCGAGCAGATTCGATCCATCGTCTTAGTCGAAAAATGCCGATGGATTAGTTTCAACTTAGCTGGCTCGAATCGATGGTTTGAATGAGCCGAGTAGGGGACCCATCCCAACCGAACCATCTCGAGCCATCGGCTCAATTAGCCCGAGTCGATGGCTCGTTCCAAGTGAGCCGGCTCAGTTGGGTTGAGCCGACGGTTCATTCCAACCGAGCCGACTCGAGCTGTTCGCTCAGTTGAAACGACCCGAACCTGTTTATGTCACTAACCAGGTTAGTATATTGCTTGGGCTCAACAATTCGACCGTGCAGGTCTCAGCCTTGATTTTAAGAACTATAAGATATACTTATATTGGTTATCACGACATTTGAGGCTGTCTCGTAATAAAAAAAAAAAAAAACTCTTGTCCTCTCGTTTACTAGACTAGACGAGACACACCAAAATTGCACTAAAATTACGAGACGAGATGCATTCCTGTCGTGAGCAACACTGAAAGTATTCCACATTACTGCTTACATCTCTCATGGCTTTCACTTTCCAGTCTAATCAGTCCATTATTTCAAAACGAGTTAAAGCGAGCTGAACGAGCGAGCAAGCCATTATCAAACTCGACTCAACTCGAAACTCGACCTCGAAAACAGCTACTTAGCACGGAATTCAACTCAAGAAAACTACCTTTGACTTGACTCGAATTCAATTCGAGTCGAGTCTAATTTTGGCTCGACTCTTGCTCATTCCTATTCGTATTTGTATTTTATGTTTCCACTTCAACAATCTCTACTCTTTTTTCTCCGTTTACCTGCTGTTTCTGGATTTCTCTTTCGTTGTCGTCCTTTATTTACACCATGCAGCTTATTCCCAGCTTGTGCCCTACTGCAATGTCTTATTTAGTTTACGCTTTTCTTCTTACCTCGACTACACATGCGATTGATTTAATTTTCGCTTTCCGGGCTGGACCGATGGAAAATTATTATTATTATTATTATTATTATTATTATTATTATTATTATTATTATTATTATTATTATTATTATTATTATTATTATTATTACTATTACTATACAATTGAACTTGCACGGCGAAATTACATTATGATATCATTTGTAATTTTCCTTCATTGTATGTCATTAATTTATTAATGGGCACTAAATTGTCTCCAGATCATGAAATAAAATAACTTCGGCATGCACTTTGGTGGAAATATCATTACAGGAAGAACATTACCGGTTCGTTCCAAACATCAGGGCTGAACTTAGCAATATTTAGCTTATGATGTTGCATGAGAAGATAATGTAGGGGTGAAGTGCTGGACTTCTGAGTAATACAGGTAATCGATATAGCTACAAATCCTTTTCAATTTTTTTTTCAAATCAATCGTGGAAAATCAAAGAGTGACTTCTCATTCTAAATAAGCAAACCTTAAGAAAGTGGACACAAACACTTGTATCATGATAGAGACGATTTACGCATGTTAATTGGGAAAGGGGAAGGGAATTACTTGGACATTCGAAACACTTTGTTCATCTTCAGTATGCACTTTTTAATTTATCGTTCTACGGAAAAACCACTACACCATTTGTTAACCCAGATATGCCTACCGTCCTTTTAAAAGGACACTCCAATACTGAATTTAAGGCTTCCTCGTCTATTCTCTATCAATCCAATGTTCTTCGTACTGGCTTCTATATTTACGAGAATTTTCAAGAAAACACTTGCACGCTATCGCTTTCTTTTGTTTTAAATATAGGTGGCGTGGTGGTTGCGTATTCTCCCATATGGTTAGAAGAATGGCAGTGAAGGTCAGATGTCGTTCTAAAAGGATAGATTTTATAAATACTATTGAATTTATTTCATTGTTGAGGATTTGCGCTGCTTGAATAAAGATGAGATATAAAGTCCATAATGATATTTATTTAATTTTCTTTTAACGTTCTTGTAATTGAATTTGAATTCTTAGTGTCCTTTAAAAAGGACAGTAGGAAAATAAGAGTCAAAAATTACGAAAATCAAATATTGTGCTTCGTGCTGTCTTATACAATTTTCATTTCTGCCACTATATTTATATAACATTTAACTGCATACTGTGCAATATGAAATATTTTTATTAAAGTAAGTGGATTAGTGTTCTTTTCAGCAGTCAGGATCATATTTTTAAGTACAAAGCCAAATATTATTCAGTTATACTCCTCACAACATAATTAACTCTTTATCAGCATTATTCTATTGCAAACTAACCTAACTTTAGCTTAGAAATTTTAATTTAGATGTTGAATAATAAAATTGTATTTTATTGTGTACAAGGCAGGAAATGTTACTAAACATATTCCTCACATAAATTTATCTCTGAGAAGAACATTGTAGCTGTGGCTTCAAATGCCATACCAGCAACTCCCATGAATACTGCTTCCAGATTTTCTCAAAGGGAGAAGGCGAATGTTACAATCCAACAGCCTCATAACGTATATGTGTACAACACAGGAATGGGGGCGTTCATGGTTCCGATCAAATAAGAATTTGTATCGCACTACAATTCGAGGGAAGATATGGTACTTCCAATTTGTTATTTTTCTACTAGACGCTACAACACAAAACTCATGGCAGTAACACAGACAACGGGGAGGAAACTTGGTCAACTGACATTTCGGAGAAGAATTGCACTGGCACTTTTCCAATCCAACAAATCCAGAGGGAAATATAAACTCTTGCGCCCGTCCAGTCTTGAAAATTCAGACATGCGATTTGATCGTTGGATCATAAGCTGGTGTCTCAAGGAAAGCAGACAAGGTGCCGCCTGTGCCAGAAGAAAGTGTCAAAAAAGTGTGTAAACTGTGATGTAACCTTACACGTTGGTAAATGTTTGATATGTACCACAAGCCGAAATGAAAACAGAAGTGCAAGGAAAAGGATGCGATTGAAAAATGCGCATTTTGATACCACTAAAGTGTGTACTTTGAAGAATAGCATGTATTTTTTCTAAAGTATGTAAAAGAAAGATATGTAATGAATAAACATATGAATAGCAACTACAAATATAGCTGGGTTCTTCGTTACTTTACTTGCATTCTTCCCTTCTTTGTAGATAACTTTCCAAATAGTTGACATAAGTTTAGTTTTTAAAAATATATTATTTTTAAACGTGCATGTGCCTACTGTCCTTTTTAAAGGACACCCCCTCCCGGAGAAACTGGAAGAGGGGGATCATGTTTTTTGCCTTTTTTCGTCATAACGCAGTAATATAAGCTAAAACAAAAAGGGTTAAAACAATTAATAGTTGAAATTTTTTTCAGGCATAACTGGGTTAAAGTAACTTTGGCTAGCGGAATCGTTGGAGTATGATGGTCTCCGCAATAGGCACATTTCTGAAGAAGTTTGAAATTCGGAAAAATTTCGTATTATTGATCACCGCCCTCTGATTCATATTCCCGATTACATATACCTGCTTCCTCGTTTTCATTGTATCGCTTCTCTAATAAATGTCACTGGAATTTTTATCTCGTTTTCACTTAACATCTCAAACAGGCAATACGCTCTATTTTACCACCTTTCCCATGCTGTGTGCATATTAAAAAATAATTATACTTGTAGTGGATTCGAACTTACGTCCTTTGTATTTTCAATCTAGCGTCTTAGCCACTACATTCTTGCGCTGTAACCATCTAGAATATGAGAATTAAATCTATACAGAGAAAGCGGAGAAAAAATAGTAGAAATTGTGGAAGTGGGAACATAAAATAAAAATGCGAACATATATTCCAACAACTAAACGTTTAACGAGAAACGATCTTCGTGTAGTGGTTAAAGAGGTAGGTAACAAATCCAAAGGACGGCGGTTCGAATTGCTTAAAGGAGTATATTTTTATTCGTTTTTTTTTAAAAAAAAGAATGCACAGAGCACATGAAAGGTAGTGAAAGAGAGCGTCTTATCCGTTTAATGTGTTAAGTGAAAAAGAGTTTAAAATTTCGGTGAAATTTATTAGAGAAGTGAAACAATGAAAACGAGGAAGCAGGTATATTTAATGAGGGGTATGTATCAGAGTGTGGTGATCGCAAAAACTGCAAATCTTCCCGAATGTGCGTCTCTACATGTGAGTCCGTACGATAGGCACATGTGGGTCTCTACGATAGGCAATTTTTTCAGAACTGTGTCTAATGCAGAGACCATGTTGCCAGAAGTGCCATAAAATTTATATGCAAATTTTCCTATCGTATTATGTTCAATTCTTTTTCGGCATGTGTTTCTATTTACTTAGCTGAGATGACTATATCTAACAGGGAAAAGGCAGACTTTGTTAAATAAACTTTGGGGCCATCTTTCGAGAGGAAGAATTGCATATTTAAAGTGTTAATATTTACGAACTGAGAGAGCGCAATAGCCAGAAATAGCCTACAAAATTTGTCTTAAAGTTTGGATTAGCCGTATGATATGTAACGCGACATCCACCCTTTACTCGTACAAGTGTAATTGAATGGAGAAGTCGTTAGGTAGAACAAATGTACCCTTCGGGCACATCCACACTTATAACGTATAGCAGGTTCAAAAATTAAATTATTTAATGCATAAACAACGATAATTAAATATATAGTAATCCTGAGTTTAAAAATACTAGAGTGAATGCCGCTACTATTAATAAATATACTTAATACTATGGTTAATCGGGAAAATAATATTCTTTGTTCTATTCATTAACTTTATAACAAATTCAATAAAGTAATACATATAATGACTGCTGATAAAGAATTCCATTCAAAGAGGCTAGTTCAATATACATATTTTTTTTCTGAAATTAGGCTCATGACGGTAACCTATTAGAAAACTACATATCATCTGTAAGAATTTTCGAATCTGAACGATTCTTAGTAACTTATATCAAACTTATTTCTATATATATATTTTTAATTAATGCAGTAATTAACTCACCAATATTTTGAATACAATATTCCTCCTTGCTATTTGTATACTATGGCCATGGAACTTCACATAGAACATGTATTAACAGGATCAAATGGAAACACACACTTTTTTTTTAACGTAGCACCAAATAACTATAACTTCTTTCACACATACACCGATCCTCAATTAAATTCTTAGAATATAATAATACCACGTAATAAGATATTAACTTTCAGAACTATGCTTTCAAGATACAAAATAACAATTGGTTAATAATTAATGGGTTTTACCCATTTCGAACAACATTCGAAACTCAGGATAGCTCAGATTTCTACCTTTGGATTCAACAGCTAAAGTGCTGTTGCCTACAGACAGAAATTAAACGGAGGAAATAGTTCGCACAAATTCCGTTTTTGGCGCTATTATAATGTGAAGCTAATTTTTTTAAACTCTAAATAAAGTTCTCGTTAAACATTCACCTCTCCCTCAAAAAAAAAAATTTTGTTATGAAATATGCAGAATCTCGTTTGTCTCAAAGTCAGGATTAATCACCAAACTAGTATCACTATACCTACTAGCTAGCAGAAACATACTTCCCAACTACACCAACTAAAGAAAAATAAACTAAAAAAAATTAACCCCCAAAATACAATCAAACCACTACCATACTCTACACTCTCTCTACAGTTAGCAACTATAGTAATTCGTCTATGATTCGCATGTTTCATAAATTTACAAACACTTCAATAATTATATATATATGAAATAGTGCCTGAATGCAATTTCCTGATTTTCCTAAGCAATATTAAATATATATTTAACATATTCAATAATAGAAAAAGAAATTACATTGTAACTACAATTTCTGTCTTGATTATATACTGAACGAATAGTTTCCAGTTGAAAAATAATATGTTGATTTATCCATAACCAGTTTTATCAGAATAATCCATTTCCATCCAAGACATACCAAACAGACTGGAATCCGGTCCACGGAATTCTCCATTAACAATTGACGATACAATCCACCGACTATTGGACTAAAAGCCCAATTTACAATTAAGGACGCAATACATTAGGCATATTTAGACGGACACATTACAGGCCTGCAATGAGAAAATTATTTTAACATATAACACTTTAAAAAAAATCTTAAAATTATGTTCGTCTATTGTCTTATAGCACCAACATAAAGCTTCAATAACAATTTATGGTTCTTTTTTTAATGAAGATTCCTAATTAATAGGGATTCTCCTTTCTCTGAAAGGTTTTGTCATTGAGACATGTACTCTACGAATATCTCTGTCATTTATAACAGATTTAACCTGTAATGAGTTTTCACCAAGGAATTTTTGGACTTCGAATGGCCCCAACCACCTTTCTGATAAACACTTCGTAATATTGTCAGCCAAAGATGACTTGGTTTGGGCTTTAATTAAAGGTTTATCACCCACCTGATAATTAGTAGGTATTCTTCGCTTATTAAAAATTTTCTTTTTCCTATGCCATGCTTTCTCCATATTATGGAGCGCATTTACCCACAAATTGGGGTCTTTCTTTTGGATATCCAGCTCCTGCACATTCTATTTTACATCTAAAGGGTCTCCGCAGTTATAGTTACAAACTAAATCAAAGGGACTACACTTGGTCTCCTCATGAACAGCGCTGTTAATCGAGTACTCTATTTCGTATAGACCCGTATCCCATTGATTCTGTTTCTTACTAAAGTATATCCTCAATGAATTTTTCAAAACTGAAATGTATCTTTCAGCTGCGTTTGAGGCACTATGGTACGGAGAAATTCGAATATCGCGAATACCATTACTATATAAAAAATCTTTAAATAGTGCAGAGCAATACAAACTAGCATTGTCATGTGCCAAAGAAAATATAAAGCCATGTCTACACATTAGTTTATATAAACGATTGATAATGGCTTGACTAGAAAGTACACGGAGTGGTTCTAAGAAAACTCGCTTAGAAAACGAATCTACCACAATCAAACAATGACGTCCCGATCGTGTATTGCACATTGGACCAATTGTGTCCGTATACCATCTCCCATTTACAAATTTTTCAAAATCTGATGTTAATTGACCCATTTGTTTCCTATTATTAGGTTTATTTTTCTGACATAGCTCACAGCATCACAGAAATTGTGTTATATCTTCTACCATCCCACTCCAAGTATATTTGGCTGCTATACGCCCAATAGTTTTTCTTGTCCCTAAATTACTTCCCGGTAAAATACAACTATGATGAAACTCTATAATACTATTGGCTAGACATTTTGGAAGGCAAATCTTATACGGGTTTTTTATAGCTTTAATCTTTTTACACAGAATTCCTTCAATTAACCTATAATCCTCTAATCTCTCCTTCCGTTCTAAACGATGTATAATCTCCATTAATTCAGGATCTCTAGCTTGATGATCTTTTATAGATATGTTAGCAAATGGCATATTCCAGAGATTTACTAAGCATAAATTATTAATCTCTTGTTCCATAGTTGGCTCTAGATACATATATTCAAAATTTTCCTCGTCAAACAATCGTGACATAGAATCTGCACTTATATTCAAGTTACTTAAAAACAGATTTTACAGTGAAATCAAACGCTAATAATCGATACAATAAACTACCATACCTTTTGACCCTTCGTATGTTACGTATAGCATACGCTAAACCCACATGGTCTACCCTCAGTTCGAATTAATTATGCAAAAACGTTTTATATCGTTCCATGCATTCAACCGCCGCCATAAGTTCCAACAAAAAGATCGGCTTATTTAAATCATATTTACGTAAGCGTCTAGAAAAGAATGCTACCGGAACTCTATTTCCCTGACTATCTTATTGTTCTAACGTGCCTCCTAAGGGTTTTAAACAGGCATCTGATGTAATTATAAAGGGTTTATTCAAATCTGGAAGTTTCAATACTACATAAGCTTCAAATAATTCCTTTATCTGATCTAAAGCCCTTTGCTGTTCTTTTCCCCACTCAAATTTACACTTCGCCGAACGAAGTCGAGTTATCGGTTCCATCACATCATGAAAGTTTGGTATAAACCTACTATAAAACTGTAAAAAACTAGCTAAGCTAATCAAACTTTTACGATTTTTCGGTGCAGGTAATTTCCTGATAACTTCTATTCTAGAAGGATCCATACATAGATTTCCGTTTTCAACAACAAATCCAAAATGTGAGATCTTTCTCTGAAATAATGCAGATTTATTAACCGACAATGTTATACCAACTTCATTAAACTTCTGCTAAATTGACTCAATTAGTTGTTTATGACTCTCTATATCTTTACTTACTGCCACTATATCATCAAAAAACCAATACACACCTTGTTCTTTCAAAGGATACAGCAAATCAGTTAAAACCTTTGACAAAATAAATGATCCTGAAGATATACCAAAAGGCACATACTTATATTCGAATAAACCGTGATGAGTTAAAAAGGCGGTATATTGAGTCGAATTTTCACTAAGTTTCAAATGATGATATGCTGCATGAACATCAAAATGGCTATAAATAACTCCCTGTGATGGACTAGCTAACACATCTTCCATACGAGGAGTATATTCTGCATTTAAACACAAACGAGAATTTAGAGATTGATAATTCACTACAAACCTTTTACTTCCTGACTTATTGTTGACAAGAAAAGAAGGAAAAGCCCACTGGGAATTACTAGGACGAATTATTCCTTGAGCAAGTAAATCATCTAAAATTACATCCATTTGCTTTCGTTCTGCCCGCGAAAGAGGGTAAGGTTTTTTCCGTATAGGTGTATCGTCTTTTAACAATATTTGATGCTCAAATCCTTTAATACATCCTATCTTATCACTAAAAACGTTAGGATATTTATTTATCAAATTATCAACATACCCTTGTAAAGTATGATCCTGTTCCAAGAAACTAGAGTCTACTGTGATTAGTGACAATGCTGATGGCCGCTGTTCAAAATTCTCTGACCTCTCCGGATACAATGAAGAAAAAGTCTCTCCTGGGTTGCCAACAATGGGAGGATGGAAGGGCGCTGATGATATGGAAACCTTGCAGACGCCTGGCGACGAAGTCATTTCCCTTTCTCTACAACCGTCCATCCTCAAAAACAAATTGGCATAAGCAGAAGCACCATCGCTACAAAATAAATCGCTTTGCGCAGAATAAGAATTATCTTTTTGGGAGGGGGTGACAGATTATAAGTAAGGGGTACCACGGCACGTTCTTGTTTCAATAAAAGTTTGTTATTGTCAAAGTCTATCTGAGCACTTATAAATTTTAGTTCCTGGACTCCTACGATAAATGTAGGTTCTAAACCTTCCACTAGAAAGAACTTCAATTTGTAAGTTTTCTTATGAAATCTAATAAATAGGAAAACACAGGAGTTCAACTCGATCTTTTGTCTATCCACACCGACTCCACTAAATTTTTGCTCATAAACACGCACAGGATTATTTAAAGTTTTATTCCACTTCTCAAAGTATTGTTTGTTCACCAAGGAAACTGAGCTACAACTGTCAAGTCCTCCTTTTAATTGTTTCCCCATGAGAAAGGCATTGACAAATGCTGCAATTATACTCTTGAATGTTCCTTTATATGGATTCTCACTCTTAACCTCCCTAAAGTTTGAAGAAAGTTTATTAACTGGACCTTTATTCACCTTACTTGCTTGGGAACTAACCCGGGACCTCTCACTATTTGTAACACTGCGTACCCGCTCACCGCTTTCAATGTTCAACTTAGCTATACATTGAGAAAGTTTATGTGGGCACTGGGAAACTCTATGATTTCCTTGACAAAAATAGCACTGAACTACTTTTCTTCCTACTGTTTCCTTTTGTTAATCTTTAACTAAACTATTGTAAACAATTAAGTTCCGCTGATGTAACTCATATTTTTCCACTTCTGCTTTCAAAAATTCTAGAGATACTGGACGATTATATTTAAAAAGTTCATAACGTATTTGAGGCTTCACCCCATTTAAAAGAATGTCAATTAATGTTTGTATACCTTCTCTCCCGTGTGTGATCACACAACTATCCACCACACTCTCGACGTGAGATACTATATTAACCTCCGGCTTTTGCAAACAATAAATATATTTACGTTCTATTTGTTGTTTACCTATCGGGGTCACAAATTTTGAATACAATAGGTAACTAATTTGTACCCACTGATTTGAACCCGTTATCAAATTAGATAACTCATGATTGATAAGGCCACTACTCCTTCCTAAAGCTATAATAAACAAAGCTTCTTTCGGGAACAAGTTGAGTTTCATAATCTTATAAATCTCTAATAAGAAAAGAAAAATAATTTCGTCTTTAGTTCCATCACAAAAAGGAATTCTTTTTATTTTTTCCGAAAAATTCTCATTGGCAGCTGATACTGCTAATTTATTCATATCCACAGAGAACGGCATAAATTTATGTAAATATGGCTTACTACGTTCATTCTCTGTATTGATTTGTTTATCAATTTTCCAACAGTCTTTTTCATTTAAAGCAAAACAGCTCTTATCTACCACAGGAGTGCTGAAACCAGTTTGCCTTAACTGACCTACCGCAACACTCTCACTCTCATTCCCCAAATCGTAAGTCGTTGCACCTGCCAAATTCGAAGTGTAAACACTGCTGGTATCTGAATCTAACAACGGTGATAAACTACCAGCTGTTTGTGGCTCAACTGCCCTACAGTAACTGTCCCTATATCTTTCGTTTTCTAAAAACGAAAAATCTTGCTCCCTCAAAAAAGGATTTAATGGATTAGGTATTATCAAACCACCATCTCCATTGGGAAAATGATTTAAATTTAACTGGTCCTGATGGGTACGTTCACTACTCGTATCAGACATGCTTCTGGTTCGAACTCCGCAATATATAAAACTCAACTCTCACAAAATTCTTTCTATATACAGCCAATATGTTACCAAACAAGGAATATCCTGACAAGTAAGAACTAGATACGTGTATCGTAACAAAATTAACTACACTGGTGCTAGCAATTCTATATTTCATGTAGATGAAAAACGGAACCTGCTTTTCCAAATCTATCCTTCCTGCTACTTATAATAATAATAATATTTCTACTAATGGAAAATAAGAAGGTACTTTAACTGTTGAATTTGTGTAACGCGACCTCCACCCTTTACTCGTACAAGTGTAATTGAATGGAGCCGTCGTTAGGTAGAAAAAATATACCCTTCGCGCAAATCCACACTTATAACGTATAGCAGGTACAAAAATTAAATTATTTAATGCATAAACAATGTTGATTAAATATATAGTAATCCTGAGTTTAAAAATACTAGAGTGAATGCCGCTACTATTAATAAATATACTTAACACTATGGTTAATCGGGAAAATAATATTCTTTGTTCTATTCATTAACTTTATAACAAATTCAATAAAGTAATACATATAATGACTGCTGATAAAGAATTCCATTCAAAGAGGCTACTTCAATATACATATTTTTTTTTCTGAAATTAGGCTCATGACAGTAACCTATTAGAAAATTACATGTCATCTGTAAGAATTTTCGAATCTGAACGATTCTTAGTTACTTATATCAAACTTATTGATATATATATATATATATATATATATATATATATATATATATATATATAATTAATGCAGTAATAAACTCACCAATATTTTGAATACAATATTCCTCCTTGCTATTTGTATACTATGGCCATGGAACTTCACATAGAACATGTATTAACAGGATCAAATGGAAACACACACTTCTTTTAACGTAGCACGAAATAACTATAACTTCTTTCACACATACACCGATCCTCAATTAAATTCTTAGAACATAATAATACCACGTAATAAGATAACTTTCAGAACTATGCTTTCAAGATACAAAATAACAACTGGTTAATAATTAATGGGTTTTACCCATTTCGAACAACATTCGAAACTCAGGATAGCTCAGACTTCTACCTTTGGATTCAACAGCTAAAGTGCTGTTGCCTACAGACAGAAATTAAACGTAGGAAGATAGTTCGCACAAATTCCGCTGTTGGCGCTATTATAATGTCAAGCTATTTTTTTAAACTCTAAATAAACATCTCGTTACAGATACGACGCCTATATATGATACGACGCCTAAAATTGCCAAGTCACGGTGTAGCAGAGTGTAGACCATTCACGATTCACGCGCAAAGGCTCCCGAGTTCGATTCCCACTCGAGGCAACTTGCTTCTGCTTTTACCAATAAAGTAGTAATTTATATCTACAAGTAAAATACTAATTCACCATATGTTTATAATGCATGAAACAATAGGAATTTTTATATCAGTTGTAAAACTTTTCAATGTTTCACGTGAACTAGATACAAAATATAACCTATTTCGTAAAGTCGTTAAATGAAAAATGTTCTTGACAAATTGTGTCTATATCTGTGAACAGATTGCGAATTGCAAGGGGAAAATTCTGAAATCCCCTTTGGCTATAGCATACATCCAATATTCCCAAACGGATTTCCCCCTCATCACCCTTACAATTCGCAGACTGTCCACAAATATAGACACGAAACTTCGGACACAACGACTGTGGTAACCGTAATACAGCTAGTGACATCAATATATTTATGAAATAGGTTATATTTTTATCAAGTTCAGATAAAACACAGAAAAGTTTTAAAACTGATTTTAAAATTTCTATCGTTTAGAATATATGAACATATAGTGAATTAATGTTTTAATTGTAGTTATAAATGACTACTTTATTGGTAAAAGCAAAAAAAAAGTTGACTCGAGCGGGAATCGAACTCGGGATCCTTCGCGCGTGGACCGTGAATGCTCCACACCCTGCCACTCGATACTTCATACTTTTAGGCGTCGTATCATATATAAGGCGAGTTGAAACTTAAATACGCTTTTTCTAGGCTATTTCTGGCTATTGATCTCTCCCAGTTTGTAATATTAACACTTTAAATCTGCAATACAACCTCGCGAAAGATGGCCCCCAAAATATATTTAACAAATTCTGCCGTTTTCTTGTTTGATATACTCATCTCAGATAAGTAAATAGAAACAAATGCAAAAGAAGAAGAAGAAGAAGAAGAAAATGAAGTTCCTAAAAGTAAAATGTAGACAAATTCACCACTGTTCAGAGGGTGCTATATACAATGTACTAAGCAGAGTGTGTCCATGAGTCGTAGTGGTTATGTAGGATATGGTGGGTCACAGTGGATGGTAGGTTGCAGTGGGTCAAGTCCTATTGACCCATGGCCCAGGATCTACATCATCTGTGGTGAGAGGGTTCCAATTCCGCATGGATGAGACAATATAGGCTTTGCTAAATCCGAGACAAGACAAAGCATCTGTCTCGTATCGTTTTAAATGTCTTAAAAGCATTCCATATCCTTCTCTTGACCGATTATCAAATCTAACTTGTAAACTTGTTACATCTCGAAGCCGCACGGCTTCCAATTTTACTTCTATTATTATTATGTTTACGAAAGAAAATTAGACAAAAGAAGACTTGATAACAATTTTTCTCGTTTCGGAAACACTAGATGACACCGAGGTAGCCACGAGACCAGTGGCCCATCAAGAAGTTAAAACTGGGGGCTGCCTGAATTTAGACTGTGACAAGTATATCATGACCTTACTATAAATTTTCAAAACTGTATAAATAATAGTTTAAATTATTTTAGTCAATCTAAAACTGGGAAGCCTAGGCCCCCCGGCCCCGAGCTACATCCACCACTGCACAAGACGAGACACAGACTTTTTATTGCCTCTGTCAAACGGGACATTTTTACATGAAGAGACGAAACAGGCAAAAATGTTGTATCTAGCGCATCATAACCATTTCTTATATAAAGTTCTGTTTTCATCTGATTATCAAATTATTACTCGAAATCCGACCTCGATCATCTTATTTTCATTGTTTCATTCACTAACTTGTGTTCATAATTGAAATTTTAAAAAAATCATTTTATTTTCTATGGGTTTCATTCCACGGTCAGTCTACGGTTTTCATTCTACCACTTTTGAAGTGGAATTAACATATGGTAGATTATAATTGTGTTGTGAATGTTTCTTGTGTGTCTAATTGTTTGAAACCAGTTTATATTTAGACAACCGATATTATGTGGGGTTAATTGCATTCATCTATTACTACTTAACTGTCTATGTAGGGTATATCTGTAAGCGTAGTGTTCTACGTTTCCCTTCATAGAACAAAGTTGTTTGAAGGCTCTGGATTAGGTGTAATGGGGTTGTATAATAGTGTAGACATGTAACTTTGATGCGAAAATGGAAGTTAGAACTACAGCATGAACTGTGGAAAGAGATATCTTTTCTTTCTTTTTTCCCTTGAAATGTCTGTAATGCATTGCTTGTTCCGTTCACTGTGTCGCTATCTATCCTTGCTGCTTCTTTATCGCGTTATTCAGCGTGCCTCGGTGGCTAGCCTCTGCATAGCAAAACTGACGAGTGCAATATGCAGGATTCACGTGTAACGCAGTGTTGCAATAATTTCGCTTTGTCGTTAACAAATATACAGGGTGTTCGAGAAGTCCTTCCCTGATTACAGAAATTGATAACATAGGCTAGAAATAAGATAGAAATATGAAACTGGTGTTGAATTGTTTACAAACTATAAAAGTTTTTGTCTGTGTTAGGTTTGTTCTGTTTTACCAAGTCTCATTTTTTTGTTTTAGGTTTGTAGTACGTAAGTAAGAAGCCCAAGAAGCCATGCCAACAAACCAGGAGAAGGCACAGTGTGTCCTGTCGTACCATGGGACACGATCACCAACCACGGTGCAGAGACAGTTCCAGACAACATTTGGGAGGACTCCACCTGATTTCAAGAGCATTAAAGCCTGGTATGAGAAGTTCAAGAACACAGGGTCTGTTGCTGACCTTCCGAGGTCTGGTCGACCAAGAACCTCAGCAGACACGGTGGAGGCTGTGCGGCAGTCTTTTCTGAGAAGTCCTAAGAAATCGGTGCGCAGGGCCTCACGTGAATTACAGATGCCAAAAAGCTCTATCCATGACATTTTACACAAACGTTTATTGTTTCGTGCTTACAAAGTGCAACTCGTTCAGGCCTTGTTGCCCGACGACGGTACACGTCGATAAGACTTTGCGGTGGAAATGCTCTCACGTATTGGTTATAATAATAACAGTTATAATAGTTATATGGTAATGGTTAATGGACGATAATGGTTATCTCAGACGAATTGCCTTTTCCGACGAAGCGACATTCTTTGTCAGTGGAGTAGTGAATCGCCATAATGTACGCATTTGGGGTTCAGAACTTCCCAGGGAGGTCAGGGAGTTCACCGGAGGCAGTCCAAAGGTGAATGTTTGGTGCGCGTTATTGCACGATCGAATTATCGGGCCATTCTTCTTCGCTGAGGATACCATCACATCTGCAGTGTACCTGGATATGTTGCAGCTGTATGCTGTTCCTCAGCTGCTTCAGTATCGCCCGGATGTCGTTTTTCAGCAAGACGGTGCACCACATCATTGGGGTTTGGACGTCCGTGCCTATCTCGATAGGACATTTCCTGGGCGATGGATTGGTCGTGATGGACCAACAGCTTGGCCTCCATTAGACTTCTTTTTTATGGGTTTATGTCAAGGATGAGGTCTACCGAACACGTGTACCAGATCTTGAAAACCTGCAGCAACGAATAACCACAGTTGTTGCATCGATCCCTCCAGTGATATTGGCTAATGTGTGGATGGAAATTGAATATCGCCTAGATGTGCTACGTGCTACCAAGGGTGTTCATGTGGAAGTGTACTGATGTGACCAAAACTTTTATAGTTTCTAATCAATTCAACACCAGTTTCATATTTGTATCTTATTTCTAGCCGGAGTTATCAATTTCTGTAATCAGGGAAGGACTTCTCGGACACCCTGTAGTACTTTTGCTGTCTTGAATATGAATAAAACTGGTTGTGGAAAAAATAACTGAATACGAATCTGCTAAAAGTCTACTTATATAGTTTAATATTGTAGTCTCAATACGGTTCCTCATCCCAAAACTATGTGATTGTTTTCACAGAACACATTTGGAGAGAGGGGGATTTGTGTAAGTCACATTATTTTGGCATTCGGCATATTTGTGGTATGTTCTTCGAATTTTGGAACCTTAGGTGATAACGCTTGCAATTACTACTTTGTTGTTTTATGGCTTTATGTATTATACGCTCTTTATATGCTCTTTTTACCACCTTTCATGTGCTGTATGCATTATTTTAAACAATAAAAATATACTACTTGGAGCAGATTTGAACCTCCGTTCTTTGCATTTGTAATTTTGTGCCTCAATACTACACCAAGTAGTTGCTTGGTAGACACTTAGCTGTTGGCATATATGTATTTATATTTTGTTCCCACTTCGACAATTTTGCTCTTTTTTCTCCGTTTAGCACCTCTTTCTGGCTTTCCCTTTCGGTGCCACCTTCTATTTATACTATACACTATTCGTATTCACAGCTTGTGCCCCTCTGCAATGTCTTATTCAGATTAGACTTTACTTCTTGCTAATCAGTAAACATTTGAATGATTTAACTCTCATACTCTCCATGAATGAAGCGCAGAAATGCCAAACTCAAAAAAACAGGTGTACATTTACCTTCCTGGCAGACTGCACATAACAACGCATTTTTCTAGAAAACAATTAGATCTCAACTTTGACCCAGGAACGGGCTAAAGTGTCAAAATATTTCAGTGGAAATTACAAATAAAATTTCGATTTTTTCGAATTTTCAGGTTCAGTGTACGGTCTGGACATGAAAGTAGTAGCATTGTAATTGACTCATTTTCTGCAAAAAATAGTGTTTCAACCATGACTCTAGGTTAAACTGTAATGACCCAGTGCATTTATATATATATATATATATATATATATATATATATATATATATATATATATATAGATAGATAGATAGATAGATAGATAGATAGATAGATAGATAGATATAGATAGATAGATAGATAGATAGATTGATAGATAGATAGATATAACGTTGGTCAACTTAAGACATTCAAAAATTTATCTCCACCTTAATTTTCAAGATGTCTGAATTATAAGTGTGCAAGTGGGGTATAGAGCCCAGTTCCTTCGTATCCATTTAGGGTTCTTTTGTTTTGACCAGTGGAGATCAGTTTCTCGATTTGCTCAGTGTTCGTGTGTAATGTACTGTATATGTATATGTGCAAATAAAACAGAATCGAGAGGGAGTTTCTTTAGCGTGAGTATCCTTCTTTTCCTCCTTTATTTTACTTGTTGCTTTTATTGTTGTTGTTGATTTAATTACTATTGCTGTTATTATTCTTCTTAGTGTTAGTTCTCATTCTTTGGTTTATGTTAGTGGGGGCACAATCATTCTTGTATCTCAAAGAGTTTGCTCGTTCCTCTCCTCTTTTTAGTTATTGTTTCTTGTTGTTGGTGTTTTCGTTCTTGTTATTTTTCGTCCATGGTGTCTAGTTCTTTCCCTATCATTTCGTTTTCAGTGCCTTTCTTTTTTATATTATTTATTTCTTCTTCCTTTTGGTTCTGGTTGTACGTTACCCTTGGAGTTGCTCTTTGGTTAGTATGTGTATGATCTCATTTGGAGGTATTCGCTTTGGTTGTATGTCTGTTTGACTTTATTCAGTGAGTTGTACTTTCTCTTTTTGCGGGTTTCTACTTCTTCCCTCTTCTGCTTTAATTGTTTATCTTTTCTAGGGTTCTTTCTAACTTTTTCTTTTTTCGTTTCTTCTTTTTCTTGTCTTTTTATTTTTATTTTCTTTTATTCCTGCTTTCTCTTTTTCTTCTCCATTTTGAGAAGTCTTCCTTTTATATTTTCTCTATTCTTTCCTTCTTTTCTTTTTTTTGTATTTCCGTTTCTTGTTTTGTCTTACAGTGTAGTACATTGATCTGTTTATTTGTGTGTTTTCAGTATGTTTGTCGTTTCTTAATGTTTCCGTTTTAATGGTTTATTATATCTTGCTTTTGTGAGGTATTGTTTAAGGTTCTTGGGTCTCAGGTATGCTATCATTACAGGATCTTGGACATCTTTTGATACCAATCTTCTGTTATATATTCTGTCTTTATTCCTTCTCGGAATTCGTTTCTATTTTTTCAGTTTTTTCCATAGTTTGGGTTTTAAAGGAATGTTTGGGATTAGTCTGTCGTCCCTCCTTTTTTTCCTTTTTTCTGCTTCAGGAGGTTCCCCGTCTTGGTTCTGATAAATTATTTTCTGTAGCCTCTTGTTATGAAAGTTTTGCCTGGTAGTTTGAGTCTGTTTTTCAGACTTTATTTGATTTCAATTATTCTTGTTAGTCGTAGTTCTTGGCTTTTTATTAGTGAGTTGTTCTGAGTTCGCTCTCAAAAATTCTTGTTTCTTTGTGTATTTGTAGTAAATGGCTGTCTCTCGGCGGCAAAGTAGTTTTTCCACTATTGTACAATCCCGGAAGTTTATTCGAATTTGGTCTGTTTCCATGGTGAATTCCTGTCCAACTGTGCGTTTTCAATATATGTTTCCAGTTGTTGCTTGGTGCCTGGTAGTATTGTCTAGGTCTTTTATGTTGCTGTTTAAGGCTGATACTATTGGTCTCTCTGGAGGGAGATTTATTTCTGGTCTTGGTTGTTTATGGCTTCTCGGTAGTAACTAGAAGCAGGGCTTAGATCTTCAGGGATATTCCATTAGTATTGGTGGAATTTCATAAGACTGAGAAGCAGTCTAAAAGTTTCAAAAATCTTGTCACGTTTAATTGTGTGAGCAATCAGAACAGAACGAAATTTGTTCCTGTTGTGGAGAAAGACAGCTTTGCGACTCAATTCACTAGAATCTATAAACAGGTGCCACTCAGGTACACTGTAGTATACAATGCCAGGAGTCTTCATAATCGAGTCGATATTGTTGCAAGAAAGAACTCCACTTTCGCTCCAGATATTCAGAAAAACAACAAATCCGTCACGAAAAACGCGGATTTTTGCATCGGAAAAAAATATTCTACCCTTTGAATCACGAAGCTATAACCTCAGATTGCTGCTTAACACATTTAAATCGCGAACAATATCGTAGGGATCATCTTGTGTAAAAATGGGTGGGGTATTTTATTCAGATTGCAATTCAAATGTTGTGTTGGCATGAGTGGATCCGCCATTTCTGAACCACAGATATAACAAAAAGAATTTTGCCTATTGACACAGGTACTAGGCATTTCCTTCTTCTGCATGACCACAACACTGAAATTTTACTAAACTAGAACAACATACAACCACTTTCCATGCTATCAATGCTGCGACACAGGTGGCAAGAATCACAACGTAATTCTATGTGATTGAATGACTCATCGGAAATGTTGCCAAACATGACTCATTTCCTGGAGTATGTTCCTTGATCTCAGAGGCATGCATAGGAATTCCTCAGACTTTTCTCGATTTTATCTCACTTTCTCTTAACTTTATTTCAATCAAAAAATCTTCAACTTACTTAAAGGCAGCCATGATGAAATAAACCATATCCAGCATCTCTACCGATTTTCAAGGATTTCAATAATGGTAGGTAGCACGTCACAAGAAAACTGAGCTCGATAGACAGAAACTGATTTCAATGTCCTATTTAGAACTAGACTTAGCCTAGAACACTATTCAGATTCCTTGTGCAAAGACCTTGTTGACTATTGTTATCAAGGTGTGTGACATACTTGGTCTCTAACAGATCTTTAACTGCGTTGAGCACTTTTTCAGTCCATTTTACAAGAAATTCGAGAACACAAAATATTGTCTTGTCTTCATTTCCTGCCACCTTGACTTAGATCGTCCCAGCGGCTGAATGCGTAACTGCACATCATGTTTATCAGCCACCTACTGTTTTCCCTTCTTTTCTAAGTACTTGATTAACATGAGTCCCATTGCTTTTCACGATTTAGTTGTTTATAAGATTAGGAGCTAACAAAGTGTAGGTGACATTTCACAGCATGTGCTCAAATTGGCCACCTTTATCGATCTGACAGTGACCGATTCGATGGTAAAATCCAACTACAATACTCCTTACGAAATCCGGTTCAATAAGTGCACATTCATTTATAATCCTTTAACGAAGAATGACCGAAGTAGTTGGCTTCTTTGCTAGACACGGGTTTTTAGATATCCCCATAATGAATAGTCCAGTGGTGAAGAATAATGAGAACGAGCAGGCCACTCAATCTCGCCTCTTCTGCCAATCCAACGTTGCGGAAATTCCGAGTTAAGAAATTGCCATTAATAGAAAATGGATCAATACTTGTATTATTCAACACTCCCGCCCAGATATTCAAGCTTTCAGGATGTTGAGTGTATATTTCAGAGGACCAATGAGAGTTACTGTGAGACCAAAGATACTATGAAAGTTGATCAATCCCAAGTCTCCGCTGGGCCATGGAAGTTTCAGTTAAATAATCGGATAAAGTTCAAAAAAAAAAGAATTAAGTTATTTCTTTTGATGTTACGGTATGTATTTTTATAATGATTGTTTAATCCATTGGTGACCAGAATTTCCCACTGGTATTTTGAAAAGTTTTTTTCGCATACTTTGTCGTACTATTACTCTAAAATATGTATTAGCATATTTTTAAAAATATTTATTTTTCTTGTTTTTTTAGCCCGGCAACTTAAGTTGCCAACAGGCATATACATATTCAAAAAAGCGAACATTTTCAAAGTTACAATTTTCAAGGAGAAAATACATTGGAAAATCATAACTATTAAAGTCAAATCGATCCTTCCTTTACAGACATTCAATCCTTCCTTCTGTAGTCTTTCAAATCAATCCAGTTCAATATTTCTCTTCAAAACACACTGTACCCAAACAACAGTGCTATAACATAAATATATTATACAAGGAAAGTGCAAAAATGTTATAACGAAACAGACTCCAAAATTACTTTACGGTTAAACCCAGCAATGTCAATAAATGAGTTTTTGCGCTATGACGAAAAATTGCCGTAGCACCTTAAGTTGTTAAGGGGACGCAATGAGTTTGCGGCAGTGACTCAAATATTATTCAAGTCTTTTTAGTGTGGTACAATGTAGAGGAAGGAAGTCAAGTGAGATTTCTTGCTATTTATACTTCACATACCACTTCTTTTCTTACAATAAATACTCATGCACACATCCATATATTCCTTATATTTTCTCTTTATTTGCACATACCTCACTTTTCCCTAACTTTCCGGCCTGTCCATCTGGATAACTTACTCTCTTTTACACTTCGAACTCCTTTCCTGATTGAATTTCACATTTTATTCCATCTTTAATTGTGACATTTTTTCCTATTCATGATTTTACTACATCCATTACTGTTTCATTCCATATTTGTTATTTGTAATGAGAATTTATTAATACTTCAGGCAATACGATATTTTGTTCCCGCCATTTTTATTAAGTTAAAATGACAGTGGTTCCTATTTTCTCCTAGAATATGATTTATCAATTTTACATAAAATAATTCTATTTAATAACCATTTTTACATCTGGGCTATTTTTACATAACTATCCGTCGCCATACCTTTTAATTTTCAATACACTATTTTATGCATCAAACTATGCATCAAACGCCTGTAGCTCATTGGAACATCTTATCTGGTGAACCTATCGATAATACCAATAATGGTAATAGTGAATAAATTAATGATGGTTTGATTTGAATATAGGCTGTGAGAGATTGCTTGAGAGGGTAAAGTGAAAATGTAAGGTTAATAAGTGTTTAGAAAAGAAAGCAAATGTGTTCTTGTAAAATTAATGCAATATGCACTTAATTAGAAGAATATATTCAAATCTGTGACTCCTTGACAAAATTATTTAAATATATACTGTTGAAAGTAAGTTAAGGTCGAGCAACATAGAAGTGATCACAGTTGCTAGTCACTATCACACTATCGCAAATCTAGCTCTTGTGTTTCAACTGATTTGTATTAGAGCTCTTAAAGTTCTAACTGTCTCTTTACTTAAATAAGTAGATTGGTAAAGAAGAAAGAATGGTTAATCTTTCCGAACAAGAAACGTTATCTACCCTGATGATACGAGGATGGGACAATCGCCAAATATCATATGCTGAAGTAAGGGCAATATTTAACGAAACTATTCGTGATCCACACAAACCCATTTCCAAATTTAATATCGAGCGCACCGTAAGGCGCTTCGAGGAAGCAGGAACTATAAAGGATCGTGATGTTCCTGGTCGACCAAAATCGGCAAGGGTTGAAGACAAATAGCTTGATATTGCACAGTGATTTGTTTGTAAACCCTCGTCATACAACAGTAAAACTGCCGAACAACATTACTCACATGTGTGTGACAAGGATGTTAAAGAAAAGGTAGTTCCATCCATACAAAACTCAACTGAATGAAGATGACTTTGATAGCCTGGTAGAATCCTGTGAAGATATGCTGAAACGAATTGATGATGATCCCTCTTTTCTTACCAGCATTGTGTTCTCTGATGGAGCTACGTTTCACGTAACCGGTTGAGATACTTCGATTATTATCGACCTCAGTTAACGTAGAATCATATTCACTTTTTGCCATTATAGGACCATTTAGAAAGATTACGGAAAAGTGTACTTCCAGTAAAGATTACGTATTTTTGATAGCAGA
The DNA here is from genome assembly GCF_964235325.1 of Thermobia domestica. Taxonomy (NCBI): domain Eukaryota; kingdom Metazoa; phylum Arthropoda; class Insecta; order Zygentoma; family Lepismatidae; genus Thermobia; species Thermobia domestica. The sequence goes on from NC_137460.1 coordinate 100,017,291, forward strand.
ATCCGTATCTACAATAAAAATAGGGGGTTTCTATTTAAAATTTGAAAGTTAGGGAGGGGGACTTCATTTTATGTTAGTTGAATACATGTTTTTGAAATGTTGAATACGTCTTTTGTGTTTTTTGAATCTTAAGTGTATTTTTCGAGATTTTCTACTGTCCCGACCTTTTTGTTACATAGTTGTTACATTTTGTTATATACATATACATATAGTTGTTTCCAATAAACATAGATAAATATACATTGACTATTTTGTGGTGTAATATTACCTTCAAATGCATTTTACTTTCTCCAATGACTAAATGAGTTTACCTGTAATATCAGTCATATCGCGGAGAGCCCTCATTTTCGTTCTCGTCCTGGAACGAGTGACTACAATAGTAGCTTGAGAATATTCTCCTCCTCTAAATGCCGCATCACCGTCAATTCTGAAAGTTATAGTACTTTAATTATTTTTATATACTAAATTGTATCATGTAGAACGTCATATTGATTAAAAATATCTACAGAACATATTGTGAAAAGCAATAATTGAATGATATAAGCTTGTTTAAGGTCTACATTGTGTTAATTAAATGCGCAAATAATAATTTTCGCATTGTGTATTTGAATTTAAATCATGCACTCTTTCGAAATAAGGAAAACATATTTCCAATTAAATTTGGCACCTTCTTAGCATCTTATATTCATGAGAAGGATACTTTATTGATAATTGATCAGGACCCCAAGGTCAATCTATAAGTGTCTTAGGTCAACAAAATCCCAGAGGAAAAATCATGCCACCTACACATTGAAAGCAAGTGACCGTCCCCACGCTACTGACATCTATATAAACATCATAGGACCCATCTGGAAATCAGGAAGTGTTCGGAAGGCCAGTGGACAATCAGACGCTTAGTTGTTGTTATATGTTAGACAAATAACAAAACCCCCAATGATCCTATGAATGAACTAAATCATCAGCGGATTGTGTATTTACTACTTAATGATCCTGTGAATAATGTAAATAGAAAAAAAAACCTTTCGTACTTTTTTAGAAATGTACGTTTTTTTGAAAAAAGACATTGCAACTCGTTTTTTCTTAAATTTCGTTTTTTTAAATAGTCATTTAAAATGCATCTTACGACTATTTAAGTACAAAATATTTTTATGTACACGTGATCACCTTAAAATGCAACGAAAATTAAACGCTTGATACTGATACGCTACAATTATTTTACAATTTATACGAATAACATACTAATTAACAATGAATTTCAACAGTTTTCATCCATATCAACTAAGAAATAAAATAGAAATGAAATTGTATTTTTTCGTCAAAGCAGGCCTTTAAAAAGTACGAAAATAATGTCACGAACAGTATAAAATTCAAATAACTTTTCTAAAGGTAAAAACTAATACTAATTTGCTTACTAGTATTTTTCTAAATAACATATATAAATAATTGGTCTACTAGATATATATAAAATATGCAGAGCCGGCTCTACCATATGTGCAACACGTGCGTTTGCATGAAGCGGCAAGTTTCGAGGGTCTAGGAAAATGTGTCATAAGTATACTATTTAAATTAAATATTTCTTGTTGTAAATAAACTTCATGATGATGGTAGTAACATTTACTAAGCTGACCTTCTATTCAAATAGCTCATTCATAAATTGCGTTTAGGTCGCATTAGCTTAAGGTCACATGGGCAATACTCAAGCAAATTGTCAATTTAAATCCGAGCACAAATTGCTTGATTGTTGTCAAATGCAAGAATTAAATTTTCGAATAGTAGCGAATATCTATTCCATTTAGTTAGTTATCACATTTTTGATATGACAACTAGTCGTGTTTTTGTCACAAACAAGTTCCTCATCATTGAAGAAAGAAACAAGCTTTTTTAAAAAATGTTAACAGATGTAGAAGAAAAATCAAGAAATAAAGGTAAAATAGCTAGTTGCACTGGAATTGCAAACTGATACATTGAGATTGAAACTCGATATTGAATTCTAGAAAAGTGATTTCCATCTTTCCTCTGCAGGTGTGTTTGCTTTATCTTTCGTTAGCATAATAGATTAATATTTAAAGATAAAAAACAGACACGATATTGTATTTTTAGTAGTATTTAAGCTTTCCTAGGTGCAACTGCACTTACCCTCCCCTTCGTTGTTCGTGCTGGAGTAGCATACTTAAAATAATGACTTTTAAGATATGTTATTTCTGGCGAAAGGGGGAGGCGGCAAATTGTGCCATTCCACGGGGCGACAAATTGCCTAGGGCCAGCCCTGATGATATGTATATGCAAGCCCTGAATATAGGACGATAGGATAGTAATGCAGGATGTTTCAAAATTAATTTTTGGGATTTGAAACTTTTAAGTATCTATTAGAATTAAGTTACAATTATAAATATTATATCAAATACATCGTTTCATCTGTCTGGCGTTAGAAAGAGCAAGTAGCAAAGATAGAGACTAGAGAGCGGAAAGCTATTTGTGATTTAATAAAGACTGAATATGCGATTACAGCGCAAACGTCTGTGTGAAGAATATTAAGAAGACGCTTGCAACTACGTCCTTATCGTTGGCTGTTGCTAAAGGTCTAAAGCCTACAAACCACGGTTTACGTGCAAATTTCGCAAATGAAATATTGCTGCATAACAATAAAGATTGTTTGGCCCGTGTAGTCTTCAGTGATAAATCGATATTTCACCTAATGTGAAGACTCATAAGGTTCGCATCTGGCGGTCAACAAAACTTTAAGAAATGGTACAATTGAAACGAGACTCACCTAAATTGAATGTGTTTTGTGCCACAGGGCGGAAAGTTTATGGTCCTTTCTCACCTATCGACTAGATGTATGCCGTGCGACGAAAGAATCTGACATCGATCACTTTAACAAAGGCTGTTTGAGGTGCTCTTTTACTTGATGTATTGTTTATAATTGTACGTAAAATGTAATAAGTACTACGAAGACTTACGAGGGCTATCCAGAAAGAAGATTACGTTTTGGAATAAAAAATCAACAAAGTATAGGAAACAAATTTTATTATATACAGATGAAAGCCACACACAAATACTACTTTTCGACATAGTCACCATTCAAATTAAGGCATTTATCGTAGCGATGTACGAGCTTGGAAATTCCTTCGTCGAAAAATTCGGCCGCCTGCGACTTCAACCACTTCGTTACCTCTTCTTGCAGCTGTTCGTCGTCATCAAAACGCTGCATAGCCAGCCACTTCTTCATTGCTGGGAATAGGTGGAAGTCGCTCGGTGCCAGGTCGGGACTGTACGGCGGATGAGGAAACAACTCCCACTGAAAAGATTCAAGAACTTCACGCGTGACATTTGCCATGTGGGGCCGGGCGTTGTCGTGAATCAACAAGATCTTAGAGCTCAACATTCCTCTGCGCTTGTTTTGAATTGCTCTTCTGAGGTTTTGCAGAGTTTGGCAATACCTTTGAGCGTTTATTGTAGTGCCTCTTTCCAGGAAGTCCACCAAAATCACACCTTTTCTGTCCCAAAAAGCAGTCGCCATCATCTTCCTTGCCGACATTGTTTGCATGCATTTCTTGGGTTTTTGGGGAGAACCTGTGTGCCCCCACTGCATTGATTGCAATTTCGTTTCACAGTTCACGTGTTTCACCCATGTTTCGTCACCAGTAACGATGCGATCGAGTAAAGAGTCATCATCCTTATTGTAGGCGTCCAAAAAGTGCAACGCTGCAGCCATTCGCTGATTTTTGTGGTCCTCTGTCAAGATTTTTGGAATCCATCTTGCACAAAACTTGTGGTAACCAAGCTTTTCGCTGATGATTTCGTGCAACAAACTTCGCGAAATTTGTGGAAAACTTAAAGAAAGTTCCGTTATTGTGAACTTTCGATTTTCACGGACTTTAACATCGACTTTTTCGACAAGTTCGGCAGTCACTTTGCTGGGTCTCCCACTTCGATCTTCGTCGTGAACATTGGTTCGGCCATTTTTAAATCTTATGACCCACTGTCGCACTCCACCTTCAGTGATAATGTTGTCCCCATACACTTCACACAGCTGCCGATAGATTTCTATCGGTTTACAGTTTTTTGCTGTCAGAAACCTTATTACTGCACGCACCTCGCAGCTCGCGGGATTTTCAATGAACGCAGACATTTCAAACCGTCACAGTGTCTTAACGGAGCACAGCACGAACCTCTCACTAGCACGGCTAGATGCCGACTGAGCTGCGCAACGATCTGACCCCAAGATGGCCGCGCTAGCCCCGCCCCTAGCGGACACAGACGAAAACGTAATCTACTTTCTGGATAGCCCTCGTAAAAACCCGATATTCATTTTGAAACACCCTGCATTTCTCACCAACAGTGTTGTAACTGAGATGTAAAAAGGAGAGAAAACATTTCCTATAAAGTTATTGTTGTAAACAATTACGATATTATTATTAGTCAAGACTAATCTTATAACTACTACAACAACACGGGTTAGTAGTTAAAATATTTAACCAAATGTACACTCGTAACCCTTTCGGACTCAGGTGACCAAAGTGGCACACACAGGTGTGTCTTTTTTACAATCCGCTCCTGTGTGGACACTAATTAAGATATCGGGATATTATATTTGCTAAATATAGTTGGACGATAGTTGATCATACTAATTTTGTTTTTCTTCTAGGTGTCGAATTTCACTCATAAATTTCACCCCAGTCAAAAATTCGAGAATTTTCGAATTTCGAATTTCCTATACTTATTTTTTCCCTGTAGCTTCTTTCATTGTAGAGAGACCTCCTTAAGACTTGCCAAATAGATGCCTCGGATAGACACCTAGCGGTTGACATCAACAGGATGGGCCTGCGCGCAGTGTTGCCAATTAGAGAAATAACAATTACCCTAAATTTGGGCAAAAAAATTGCAATTTTTAAAAATAAATCCGTACCTATATATCCGAGAGCAAGTAGACTTAGGTCAGTCCGACATTTGTCCTTACTGAACAAACGCAGGTACATATCGTTACAATGGGGTAATTTTGGGTCGCAGGGAAAATTCGTATTTAGGTTCTAAGTCTTGATTTTTGTAGTTTTTCCCTACTTTTCTGTTTACCATAATATGTTTTTGGTAATTAGAAGCATTGTTCCACCATGATACTTAAATATCGCCATGATACTTGTTGGATATATTAGTGGTGTACCAATGTTTAATTGAAGATAGTTTGCGTCTGTTTGGTAGCAGTGTTGCGAGCTACAGAAAATTTTAATTCCAGATTTTAGGGAGAAATTTTGGGAAAATTATCTGTTTTGTCTCTATTATTTCCCTCTTGTTTGCCTACATCGAAACAAACGTACCAGTATATGGAAGTCTCGTTTTTGCCCTACACAACGCACTATAGAAATTTTTAATAGGATATATAGAGGAAGTACAGTTGGGGTTTACAGCAGACCTTGTTCTCTAATTGGAAAGATAACTGTGATTTTTTTTAAGGTAGAATGAGATATTTTTTATTAACATGTTTACGTTATTATATATCGTTACAATACTTGTAGGATATGTTGAAGGGATACCGAAGCTTCATTATGATAGTTTATGTGTGTCTGATAGTAGCGGTGCCAACTACAGAAAATTTTATTTCCAGATTTTATGTGGAAATTTAGGAAAAATTCAATTGTTTGTTTATATTATTTCCCTCCTGTTGGCTACATTCGAACAAACGTACAAGTGTCTGAAAGCCTCGTCCTTAGCGTACACAGCGCAGCGTAACAGGTTTCACTAGATTAATTAGAGTAACTATTGTTGAGGTTTACCACGTTCTGTAAATGATAAGAAAATGGTGAATTTCTTAGTTAGAATGAGATTTTTTTTAATTTCATACTTACTTTGGTAGATATCACCATGATACTTATAGAATATATTCTTGGTTTACCAATGTTTATTTTCATATAGTATTCGTGTGTCTTTCAGCAGTGTTTCTAACGAAAACAATTAATATGCAATTTTTGGTGAAAATTTCGGAAAAATTCCCTTTTCCCCTCTATTATTTTTCTCTTGCTGGCCCCGTTGAAACAAATGTACCACTACCTTAAAGGTTCCTCTTTGGCCTATAGAACGCATCATAAGCAGTTTCAATAGGATAATTAGAGAAGCTTTAGTTCCAGCATCTCTGTTGATTTTTGCTCCTTAGGTGTAAAAAGTGTCACAACTTCATGTGAATGATGACAGAGAATTTTCTCTTTCCCTCCTTGAATGGTAGCCAGTTACCTGAGGAATTACTGTACCTTTTCGTCATACCATGAATTTTAGGACACTTGAACTCATATGGCAGCAGTGGTGCTAGTACAAAAAATGAAATTATGTTAGGTATTTTTTTGTTAATTTTTACCCTACATTTCCCTCAATAATTTCCCACCCGTTAGCAACACTGCAATGCAACTTACACCAAAAATTGCCACATCTATTTTCTTTTAAAAAATGCCTTAACTGAATCAATCGAATAAATGGTTTTTGAGCAGAAAGTCACTAACTGAAAATGTAGGAAAACGACAATAATGACCGATACGAATAATCACACAATTTTGCTCGTATAGGTACACCTTGTCTCAAAAAGGTTGAGGGCATTCTTTATTGGTGTTTTGAGGCAAAAATTTTCTAAGTCCAGCTTCGGGTATCTTCGGGAAAAAGTAAGTCAGGTTCGAACCTCCAAGCCAGCCTTTGCAATCGGGAAAAAGTTTGCAGATGTGTTTTTCTTCTTTTAAATATAATAAGACTTGTTACCAAGTGTTTAAAAAAGCAACATTGAAATATTTAATGATACAATATTTCGAAACCTTTTATTAATGTGAGCACATGCTTGTTTGTCATTTTGCTCTCTATACGTAATGGAACATTTAAATAGCTTAAAGAATCTTTCCATATGTAAAAGAATGCTCAAAGTTAAGAAATAGAACATAATTATCGCCTGAGTACTAAAATAAATTCAAAGTAGAACAGAAACAACGTTTGTAATGGATATGAATGTCATAATTATCTTGAGATCCGTTATGCATCGTTAGAAGCTTAGTTCTAGAAGTCCTTGTGTTAGCTCATTGGTAAGCTGTCGGATTTCAAATCATGAGGTTGTGAGTTCGATTCTCATCTGGGTCAATACTTTTTTAAAATTATATTTTCCGCAATGCATGAAAAATTATATAAAATAATTACATTAAAATATATAAGTTGTTTATATATAACATAATCATTTCAGAACATAGTAATTATTATGTTTAAAATATAACATCTGAGATAATTTTCACAGCAGGTCGGTATTATATATGAGGATGTAAATATAAGTTAAGAAACTCGTTCAATAGCAATAAATAAATCATGTAGTGTATTTATTTGCAGCTTTTTGTCATATAGAGAGTAATTCTCAATATTCTCATTACAGTATGTTATTTATATTCGTGAAATATAGCATATTCCTACGGATATAGAAAGTGTATAAACAGAGTATCCAAAGTCGTATCCTGCTTCAAGACACATAACTTTTCCCGATCCCCTTAACGTCACGGGAAGAAACACAAATTCTCTTTAGAACGGAATGTCGTTACTTAGAGTCTCATTCGAATACGTTGAATATGCTTTTGTGTATTCATCTCTCTCTCTCTCTCTTTCGCTTTGTTTATGTGTGTGTGTGTGTTGCGGAATATCCCAAGTTGAATACAACGTTTGCAAAGCATACGAGCATCATTGTCATCGAATACCAGAAATTGAAAGTCGTGTTTCTTCAGGTTGGGTTTGCGTGTTCATGTTAGTTCACTGGTAAAGTACGGACTTGCCACTGTAGAGGTCTTGAGTTCAAAGCCTGCAGCTAATTATCATTCTTTTGTTAGTAGGATTGCACAGAAATCGGATAGAAGAAGTGGTTTACTTGTAGAAATATTTTCAGAAGCGTTTAGGTAGCCCTAAAAAGGGCTGTTTTCGGGAGTTAAGGCGGGGACATTAATATTGTGTCCAAGACCCTTCTGAATTTATTACACCTCCATTCTTCTGGGCATGGAATCTATTACATGAGTGACAAATCTATCTCCTTCCCCTACCTCCAGCCATGCTTCGGAAACAAGATGCCACAGGTCATCCTGAGTTCTTGGTGGATCTGCCTCAGGCCAACTTTCCCTTAGAGTACGCTTCACTTCTGCCCACATATTTTCCATGAGATTGAGGTCTGCTCCACGAGGCGGCCAGTCGATTAAATCAATCTCAGGGTGCCCTGCGAACCATTCCTGAACCACACGGGAAGTATGTATTGGCGACTGGTATTGCTGGAACTGAATTACACCATCAGGCTGAAATACTCGTACAGATGGCACCATGATATTACTGATAATGTCTAAGTACTCAGCATTGTCCTGATGTCCTTCAATTCTATGAAGCTGTCCTGCTCCGCGACTGGAAATCCAACCCCAACATAAAATAGATACATGGCCATTGCGATTGCAAGCAGCCACATATCCATGGTCATATCGGGTGCCTCTCGGACGATTTCCCAATTGAGACCCACATTCGCCTGTGCAAACGCGAGACGGTAAATGTTGTGGTCGTCTGAGAGTTTTTCCTTCACCGCAGCATCACGGCCACGTAACCCAGCATGACGAAGCCTTCGCAGAGCTGTATGCTTACTACCAGGAAAGAGAGAAGCTTCCCTTAGCTGTCTAGACGTCCTTAGTGGGTCTAACCGGGCTTCGTTTACTAATCTCGCATCTTGGGCTTCGGTTGACACATGCGGACGACCAGGAGATCGTAAATTACCAGTCTGACCTGTAGCACCATATTTCCGAATCCATTGCCTTCCTGTAGTGGCCGGGACACCTACTCGCCTGCTAGCTGCAGTTGCAGAATAACCTTCCAACTCCCATAAAGTAATTACTGCTGTACGTCTATCCATAGTTACCAATGTTCTGAGCTGTGAGAAGGTAGCAATAGGTAAAAGCTAGTACCTGACGTGTGATTGGTTACTTGCACGACACGCCTATTGTGGGGAACAGCGTTGCCAGATCTAGCATAATGATACTAGATCTAGCATAATTTGCATGTCTGTAGCACCTAGCATCTTGCTTTTAGCATTCTGCCCAAATCTAGCACAATTTCAGCAAGTTATCAAAAAGCCGTAAAACCTAGAGATGAGAAAGAAGTTGGTCGTGGGAAGAAAAAGAACGGCAGAAATGTATCCTCTTCCATTGATTCATACACTCGGTAAACCATACAGGCAGTCTTATTTTCCGAAGTAAGTTCGGAACGGCTTTGGGCTTTTTTTTTTGTGGCTCCACCCAGGGTTTTCTAATCCTTTAACTCCGAGGTATGGGCGGACCTATGGGGGCCATTCTCCCCCCAACTTTTTGACAACTTCACCATCTTTATTTCTGACTTCATGATCATATTTATTCCTGAAATGACAGCTCCGAGACCGACCAAAACTCTGTCCCCTTCCCACAGTAGACGATTCCCAACTCCCCTTATGCTGCGAAGTAATTTTCTTTCAAAATATGTAAACAAAAATGTGCATTCATTTATACGATATATACGCCATTGAGTCTGGCAACGACTGCAGTAATTTAGTTGAGTTAAAATTTTGGTGCGTGAAGTATTAAATTCTATCCATGCGTTCTTGCTCTCTGTGTATTTTAAGTTACGTTATCGTATCTCAACTTCGTTTTTTTTTCTCCTGAATTAGTAATTATGAGGATCTAGCATAAGTTCGATCAGGTTTTGGAATAATTCCGAGCTGTGAGTCTGGCAACGCTGGTGGGGAACGACCTGGTCAACGACTCGCGAAAGAAATCTGAAAATGGTGCTCCGTAATAATAATATTAAAAACAGTTTTTATAAAGGAATATTAATACATATGAAAAGCTGTTTAAAGAATGAATTGTTATACTGACTTTACACGTATAAAAACATATACCATATACCAAACAGATTGAGCGATATGATTATAGCTGTTTTGATACGAACACTTTCGAAGTCCAACTTCGGGTATCTTCGGAAAACAGTAAACTAAAGCTGCTGGTTCGAACCTCCAAAGCCAACCTTAGTAATCGGGAAAAGATGTACAGATATGTTTTTCCTTCTGTTAAATATAATAAGACATGTTGAAATGGTATTAAGTGTAGAAAAAAGTAACATTGATTGAAATATTTAATGATACAATATTTCGAGACTATGTATTCACACTCTCATTTCGTCATTGTGATTTCCATACGGAAAAGAGCATTTACGTATGAGCTCAGTTATATTTCAGAAGCAGCTTCCGAAAAGCGGTCATGTTAGCTCAGTGGTACACCACCGAGCGTTTAAATCGTGAGTTCGATACCCGTTCAGGTGAGATTCTTTTATGATATTCTACTTTCCTCAATGCATGAAAATTATGTAAAATAGTTACATTACAATTCATCAGTTGTGTATATATTTTCATATCATCAGTTGTATATATGAGTTGAATATATATATTCATATCATCAGTTGTATATATCAGTTGAATATATATATTCATATCATTTCACGACATAAGTAATTCTTATCCTTAAAATATGACATCTGAGGTATTCACAGAACGTCGGTGTGTTATGTGTGAATATTGAATACAAATTTAAAAAATCATGTAATAGCAATAAATAAGTTATGTAATGTATTTATTTGCAGCTACTTTCATCGCAGATACCTTCTCAATATTTGCATTACAGCATTTAGGTAGAGCATATCGAAAATCGGATCGTGGCTCAAGACAAAAAATTAGCTAGCCCCAAACTGTCACGTAAGAAATTCACGAATAGCAAAAGTAAAGTGAAGAGATTAAGAGCGGTAATTCCTTAATCGCTCTCTCTCAACTCTCTCTTATCTGCATTTATACATATAAAAGTGTACATTTTTTCTTTGTATGTATGTTCCATCATAACTCATGTATGCCTAGAGCAGAGTTTCTCAACCTGGGAGTCGTTGTCCCTAGGGGATCGCGAAGATAGGCGGAAGAGATAAATATAGTTAGAATCTAATACCAGAAATTTTTTTTAAATATTATTTTTAATTTTGTTCTGATAGGCATACTTTTATTTTTTATACACACTGTAAAGAACAATAAAAAATAAGTCTACTGAACATTTTCAAAGGGTGTAGAATGCGTGTTACTATTCGGTTCAAAGTCTCTTGTCGTCGCGAATTCTGTCGAGAAATTTGAAGGTTAAAATATACAAAACGATAATCATGCCTGTTTTTCTGTATGGTTGCGAAACATGGCCGCTTACTCTGAGGGAAGAACATAGACTGAAAGTATTTGAGAACGAGATCCTTAGACGAATATTCGGACCCAAGAGGAATGGGAATGGGGAATGGCGGAAACGTCATAACGAGGAACTACATAATTCATACCGTTACCCAACATTGTTAGGGTCGTAAAGTCTAGGTGGCTTAGGTGGGCAGGTCCAGTAGCTAGAATGAAAGAAAGTAGAAACGCTTTCAAAGTCTTGACTGGAAGACCAAACGGAAAACGACCATTAGGAAGACCGCGTTCCATAGGCCATAGAGTTAGTTAGTTAGTAGAGTTGTTTAAAAATGAATTTAAATCAAAGAGGTATGATATAAAACTAATGAGAACTGTATATAGAAATACTAGAAAAATACACATGAAACAAAACCTGCACATTGAAATACAATTAAAATTAAAAAACCTAATGAGATACCTAAGCATGGTGTAATTTCACTAGTGCAGCAATGCCCGGTTCAATCAACATGACGAACATTATCAAGCCATTTTCAACTGATCAGCGATTTATTATCTTTGTTTTAATGTTTACCATAGAAAAACACACTTTCGCTCAAGTACGATATAGCAAATGGAATTATTACTTTTAAAGCAGCTATCACCAGACCAGGATATTCTTCTCTCCTCATCAGGCAGAACTTGTCCAAGTCTTCGTTACAGAAAACCAGTTGCAAAGACTTGTCGCATGATTATTCTATTATTTGGTCAAGGAGTTGTGGGCTTAGATCGGATACGTTAATGGCCTCTGCAATGAAGGAGTTTAACATCCATCTTGAACCAGCACCTTCGTCGTTGGGAATATAGATATTACAGTTACTCTATCCACTGTCAGTGCCGGGCGCCGAAATGAGGGGCCACACATTTCGGAGGAAGTGTGTTACTCAAGTTAGGAAAGTGCATGTGCACATGTGTAAAATAGAAGGAAAAACGTAATAAAATGTGCTCAAAGTTAAGGAAAGGTAGGGTTTATTTTGAAAATGTTATTGAGCTTCGTGCCAACCATGGTGGCACTTCGTATCTAGTCTGTCGACGTCACTCATATATACGGTGACATCGTACTATACTCTCGCCCCGGGCAATGATTTTATATGTCAATGTTTACTATAAACAAACAAAATGGATTCTACTATTATAGAAATAGGTATGTTAAAAATCCCACACAAGCTTATTATAAAACAAATTATAAAAGGGTCGCTGGCAAGAGCGTGTGATAAAAGGGGATCGTGATAGGAATTAGATTGAGAACCACTGGCCTAGAGTAATTTTAACCGCATTCTTATAGTCTGATAAAGAGTGTTGTTGGGTTATCTATGGTGAATGGGAGGGGGATGCATATAAAAGATTGCTAGAAAATGATCGATATTAGATTCATAGTTTTTGGGGTCGCTTAGATGAATAGTGCGACTTTCAATTTCGCTTAACTCCGATTAAGCTCTCATTAGTAGGGATGGACACGAACGACTTTTCTTTGAAACTCGACTCGACTCGAAACAGACATCTTTGAGGTCTACTCTTGGACTCGGCGCGAAAAATATCTTCCAGCTCGACTCGGATTAGAGTCAAGTCGAACCAAAACGAGCCAAATCCTGTGTGTAGTCCTACCTAGACAATACATAGACAATAATTATTCTATCATTAATTATACTACTGTTACTACAAATAGTAATAATAATAATAACAATTATTATTATTATTATTATTATTATTATTATTATTATTATTATTATTATTATTACAACACCGTGTACAAACATGAACGATAGATGGTTAGTAAAGGAATACTAAAAGCTAGTTGACTGCCGACGCCGGTAGTCATGAAGTCTACAAGGCAAGAACATCTTTCATTACCCTAAGCTGTAAGCGTCGGTGGACTACAGATGGTCAACTATTAACCTCTCGCCAGAAATTGGTGGCCCCGCAGCGACGATCCGTGATGGCCCAAGTTCCGTTTTGAAAACTTTACTACCAGCGGCAGAGACGCGATGAAACGCCAACGGACCACAAAGTTACTCTCCCAAAATATGTTAAAATGCCTATATGTGTGATTTGTTTATATTTAGGTGAATCAAAAAAACACAAAACAAATACCCCGGGGTGGACGCGAACTATCAATATTACGATTACTAGGCAGGTGTTCTTCTGACTTCCACACGGAAACGATCATAAAAAGCTTGGTTGTTGAAGGATAAATCATTGACGTCTTAATTTAGCCAATCAGACAAACCCCTACATCTCGAGTTCTAGCAGGTCATACCGTGAACCTTTTCAGATTTATTGCTTTCTGGTGGAGCACTATCCATGCGCAAAATTTGAGCATAATAGCCGACATGCATCTTCGGTGTCTCTTATCTTTAGTACAATTTTAACCAGAGATGGTGTGGGTCAATGAAAATTTGATCCACGACCCACCATTACCCACTATCATCCACCACCCAAATGACCCATTGGCCCACTCTGACCCATCAACCATCGTGATCCACTCTGACCCACCACCAACTATGAACCACTCTGAACCATTGCGACCAACTCCGACCCACCAAAACCCATCGACATCAACTCTGACCGATGACCCACGTCCTCCTCTCCATTGACTAAAGAGATTACACTTGTAATAAAACAAGACTGTGAAATTATCACTTATCGGAGTTTGAATTTCTACCGTCATTGGCTCAAGCACCTCTTTGTTACAATACTGGTGGGTCTGACCTTTACGATATATAATGGCAAAGTGTTTCTCATCGTCCGAATTAAAATGAATTTAAATTTATCATATTTAATTATTTCTTTGTTGCCTTACAGACACATTTCAGTAAAAAATAGGGTGAAATTTAAAAGTTTCGAATCAAGAAAAAGTAGACCAACGTAAAAAAAACACCAGAGAGAGAGAAACTAATTTTCTATATAATTAAGCATGCCGTACTAATTGAAAATGCCCATGTAATTAAGTTGGCCATTTTTCTCTAACTTTATGGCTTTATTGCCTTATGCTCGGAACGCTCCACATATTAAACACCAGGTTCAGCAATTATAAATAGAAAGCAGTGGGTATAAAATTTAAAAAGAACTTTAGTTTGCATTATCCATTTTTTTTCTCAACTAATATCAATCGTTTTCGATTATTTTTACAAATCAACCCACTACCAATTTCCAATATATAGAAAATGCACCCCGTCTCCCCACTCATAAAAGACAATTTTAAAAAATGCCAGGGCATATTCTCTTTATTTTTAATAAAGAGTTATATGCTGAATTTCAGCTCTCAGTTGAACGGCTTGTGAGATACTAAATTTTTCGCAAAAATTCGGACTTCTACTCCCCCTAAGGATATGTATTATAATGAAAGTGACACGCGTATGATAACTTCCCAGTTGGGATTGGAGCCTGATTATATACCAAACGTCAATTCATTTGACTTTGCAATTTGTCCGTGATGATTACGCAGACATAGTTACTTTCAATTTTTTATGATACATATCCTTATTTCATATGTTACAGATGATTCAAAAATATTTTTTCAAGCAGTTAGCTCCTCTAGAATCTCACAGGCTGCATCCCAAAATCCAACTCCTACTATCCTATGACAATCCAAAAGTGACTGAACTTTTTTATTACGAACAAATGACAAAAGAAAAATGGAGATCTTGAAAGTAAAATGTAGAAAAGCTCGTTGCCCCCAATAAATACATATTTCTCCGCTCCTTCATTCCGAACTTAAAAATAAAACTTAATTCGAATATGGTTAATTAGTGAATTTATTACAGTTAAATTCCACTCACTACATGCTACAGCTACAATTATATAACAAAAAATAACAACTGTCAAACATGTTCTGAATTACTATTACATTTCTTTCGCTAGTATTAAACATATTAGAATAGTAAAAGAGGATTGTTCGTGAAAGAGTATATTTGCTCATGATTTTTAACTTTTTCATACGGAAAAAAATAAAATATTATTCAAGTTTTAAAATTTGCACTCTGGAAATATGTTGCCCTCTAGGCAATGGGACTAATGTGGACTAATGGGAAATGCTGCACTGTTAGCGGCGCTGAAAACTTACGATTCGATTCTAATATCGGTTGATTTCGATATCTTTATGTCGCTACGTAACCACCCTGGGTGCTAATGGGAGCTTAATTGGACTCGAATTGAAAGTAGAGCTATTCACCTAAGCGACCACGAAACTATGGATTCGATACTAATATCGACCCGTTTCTAGCATTTTTGATATGTATCCCGACAGTACTCTTTTTCCAGACTGTAAGAAATATAGTTATAATTGCTCTCTATATATCAGAATTATGTTGAAACACACACATAAATCCACTTTTATATTCTGTATAAATAGAGAGTGAGCGAGCGAGCGAGCGAGCGAGAGAGGGCTACTCAAGGCATCACCACTTCCACATTGCAAAAGGATATATCAGGAATTGAATTGAAAATCTATGTAAAGACTTTCTGCTGTGGCATGCTTCATAAAGACAATTCCAGTCTGCTCACGTGACCTTTGGGGTTCATGAATTTTTTTGCGAGCGTTCCGACTTTGGATTCTCTGTTTATACCCTCTGTTTATGCATCGAATAAATTTTCAAGAACATAAATGACATTCTGTATTATGAATGTTGAGAATTACTCTCTATATGAAAAATAGCTGCAAATAAATACACTACATGATTTGTTTATTGCTATTGAACGAGTTTCTTAACTTGTATTTACATCCTCATATATAATACCGACCTACTGTGAAAATTAAGTCAGATGTTATATTTTAAACATAATAATAACTATGTTCTGCAATGATTATGTTATATATAAACAACTTATGTATTTTAATGTAATTATTTTATATAATTTTTCATGCATTGCGGAAAATATAATTTTAAAAAGGTATTGGCCCAGATGAGAATCGAACTCACAACCTCATGATTTGAAATCCGACAGCTTACCAATGAGCTAACACAAGGACTTCTAGATCAAAGCTTCTAACGATGTATAACGGATCTCAAGATAATTATGACATTCATATCCATTACAAACGCTGTTTCTGTTCTACTTTGAATTTATTTTAGTACTCAGGCGATAATTATGTTCTATTTCTTAACTTTGAGCATTCTTTTACATATGGAAAGATTCTTTAAGGTATTTAAATGTTCCATTACGTATAGAGAGCTAAATGACAAACAAGCATGTGCTCACATTAATAAACGGTTTCGAAATATTGTATCATTAAGTATTTCAATCAATGTTGCTTTTTTAAACACTTGGTAACAAGTCTTATTATATTTAAAAGAAAAAAAAACATCTGCAAACTTTTTCCCGATTGCAAAGGCTGGCTTGGAGGTTCGAACCTGGCTTACTTTTTCCCGAAGATACCCGAAGCTGGACTTAGAAAATTTTTGTCTCAAAACACCAATAAAGAACGCGCTCAACCTTTTTGAGACAAGGTGTACAAAGAAACTAATGATTTGTAAATTACTGGGATTCGACTCAAGTTCTGTTGATTATCTCAATAATTTGTAACATAAATCAGTAATCAATAATTGCCAGAAAAAAAAACAGACATTAAAAAACATGAAAAAATAATGTTATTTATTGAACAAAATCACAGAAAAAACGTTTTTTACAACACCACCTGTAAACTTTGGGTTTAAATACTTAATTTGTGAAATTCGCTGATGCAAGAGCAAGCCAAATGAATACCAGTTTCGTTTAATAATTAAAGACTTTTTGATGGAGTTTTGTACACAAGTGATCCAAGTTCAGCTACTTGACTAATTAACTAAGTTTACATTGAAATTTAATTACTGTGCGGTATTTTACTTAATCTTTTTTCCAAATTCTCATATTCGATACTACTTTTTATGTCTCTAGAGGCGAATTTCATTTTAAATCTCAAACGCATTTACCTGTGTATACATAATACACACATTCATCTAAATACATTGTAATATTCATTTTCTAATTATTCCAATATTATATCAGGAAATGTTTACAATCTGCTTTCACAACGAGAAATATAAGGAAAATACATTATAACGAATTGGTCGAATCTATAAATCGACGAGTGTAAGTTTTGCACAATAAAATTGCTTCAACACTTACCATGTAGCGGAAGTGTTTTTTTCTTAAGTATTTCCCTTTATTTAGTCCTTTTTCAGGTAGTTACAACTTGATGATAATGCATCCAAGATTTCTCAAGCTTTTACCTGGTAATTCCTACATTTCACATAATGCAAACTTTTCTAATTTCCTTTTCTTCCTTTCCTAATATTTTAACGGCAGTTTATACCACACATTTTTCCTTATTGTCTATCCAGTTTGTTTTATATATATAACGTACTTATTTGTCTACGACATGCATATACGCTTTCCTCATTCTATTTTGTTTATTTTTTTGTTAGGATTCAAGTACCGTTTGTTTTGTACCTTATGTACTTTTGTATATTAAATTGTTTATCTCTTCAAATGAAATTCCCTATAGAATCTACTTAATTGTCGTTGCAGTATCACATGCTCAGTTGAATTCACCTTCAAGTCATTTGCAACTTTTCTTCGCGTCACAAAGATGACCTGAGATAGTCTGTGATTTATTGCTCCACCAGTAATATACATTTATACATTTTGCTCTATTATCTTGATTTGTTTTCCCTGTATGTCTTTTGGATATGAAATTATTCAAGTGGATTTATTGTGAGATCTGGATGGGTTAGCAACAGAAAGTAGGAGAAAGAATACTAAGTTTCAGGACAACATACACAGGTTTTTACACTTCGATTACGTGGCTCTTCCATTTATTGTCCCCTATTGTCTTCCTCACTTTCCAGTAATGCCACGAATAATGATGAAAATATTTGTCTCAAAGTCAATACAAATGGAGGTTTTAAAAACCCTCCCCGACAAAATCAACCTCATAATATTCCTCCTCGATCACATAAAATAAAACAAAATGTTAATGTATATGTGTTTTTATCGTTTCTCCGAAATTCGACCCGAATCCTGAATGTATCACATATTTTCTTAGAATAATGCGATGCATTTCGACACCTAAACGCAAACTTGTATTATTAACGTGTTTTCGATCGAACTAACTGAAACATCTCTGCATGGATAGAGATTATTCTACCTCCGATCTAGCAATTATTGGCGTTTTATAATGCTGCTAGAACGTTTTGACAGTTTTGGAAAAGCTGTATAGCAGGAAAGTCAAACGAAAAGGAAAAGTATGTATTCCGAACTATGGCATTCTGCTACTGTTACAAAAACATCCTGAATTGACTGAGCTCCAACAATGTCAATTATTAGCACATGATCTGTCAATGTTTTATTTTGGTAGACTGGGATATATCCGAATCGACAATCTCCATGAGCATTTAAAACACGTATATTTATTTGAAGCAAATTATCACAATGTCAAAAAAGAACAGAAGAGAATTTTGAATGTAAAGTTTGCTCCATAAATTACAAAGCATTTTAAAATTTTAAAGGATTTCTTGGCTTTGTTCTTCAGATTCTGAAAATCTAATTCATTTCTGACGAGAATGAGTCATATTTTCCATCCTCTGCATAACACGAAGATGATACCCACTCGTCTGATGTTGTATTTGTTCTCTCAAAGGAAAGTGAAAAGAAGACTGTAGTCTACAAAACCTATGGCTGCAAAAAAGAAACAAAAATATCCAGAATAAACGACATGGATTCTAGTGTTCGGAACAGACAAATCTTTAAAGATAACGAGAAAATACATTTTTTAAAGTTTTTCTCGCTTAATTTTAAATTAAGAATGGATTTTTTAAATATATTTTTCACTGTCCTTGGTTTTCCTAGGTTACTTTAACACTTGGTGCGCCATGTATTGTTTTTTTCTACCTGGAATAAAGTTTTATTGCATTGAAAAATCAACGTTTATAAACAAGATTGTTACATACTGTATGAATGAAACTAGTTGTAGGTAGAAATAACTGAATAGAAATCTGTTAGGGTGTATTTATGATGCTTAATATTTTGGTAACAATATGGTCCCTCATTTCAAAATTGTGATTGTTAACACAAGACACTTTTTTGGGACGGGGGGAGTTGTGTGAATCACAATGTTTTGGCATTCGGGATAAGAGAGGTATGTCGTTCGGAACTTGGAAAATGAGTTGAACGGATAGTTTGGTATAATGCTTGCAATAACCAGTTTGATGCTGTCAGCTGTTTGTACTAGGCATTGTTATTATGTAAGTTTCTAATTGTCATCTCATCGAATTGAAGGGACGCATCTCACTCTCAGTTACCGGAACATTTCTCTCTATCTATCTATCTTTCTCTCTATATATGCATATATATATATATATATATATATATATATATATATATATATATATATATATACATATATATATATATATATATATATATATATATATATATATATAGCGAATGGAAGAGAGAGAAACTTTAGAACTGAATGATTTCTGTCTCAGTGCCTGATGATCACCAAAGTGCATAGACATTTTGACGCATTTCTGAGATGGTGGTCCCTGTAATAGGCACATTTATTAAGAAATTAACCTTTATAGAGAATCAAATGTGCGAAATTCGGTAAAATTTAGTTTGTTCCGTCTTTGATACATACTCCTGATTAGATATACCTGCGTTTGTATTCATTCTTTCATTTCTGTAATAAATGTCACTGGCTTTTATAACTCGTTTTCACTTACCATATTAAGCGGGTATTACGCTCTATTTTACCGATTCTAAACGGTTAGAGCACTGGAATGCCAGTCTCAAAAGTGATGCACATTTATTATTCTGACAGATAGTATTGTATGATATTACTCATTTGGAAATTAACTTGTAATGTTAAAACTACAAATTTTAAAAGTTATTGATAACCTTATCATTATACATGAGGAATTCAAAATAAAGAAGAAAAAGCGTTGTTTTTATATTTTTCTTATTAGCTCCTTTCTTGTAGTTTTTGAAAATATTTTGAATAAATATTTAAATACTATTTCTTAAATCATGTTTCATTTCTTAAAACCCATAAAGTATCTGTACAAAAAGTTTATTACAGTATTTAATCTTATAGTAGAAAGATTAAACTTAACGAGTCATTAGTAATGCCTATGGATATCCCAGTTTAAACCAACAGTTTAATTCCGAGGTATGTATGCCGATTTTTTTCTAACTGCTTCTGAAAGGGGAAGGTGTCATTACAAATCTGCTAATGGTGAATATCTTTTGTTTCTAGATCCACAACATTTGCTACTGCAAGGATTCTCCTAATCCAAGTGGAGTCTATATAGAAGATCGCATTTGAAGATCAAAATATTAAAAACAATTACGAATATGTGGTAGGAGGTAGTCACTCTTACTAGACATGACATACCACGCAAATGCTTTGCAAGTCCATAAATTTGTTTGTGACAACCTATTTGAAATTTGTTAAAATCAGATGGTAATTTTACTAAACAATGCAATATTACACCTAGTAAGCATTCACGTATCACGAATTATTTCCCAGAACTCTGAAAAATCTGAATATCTACAATATACATGCATTATATCGCAACTTGAAGTTTCACACGAAAGTCACGTGACAAGAGGATAATGTGTCCTTTAAATTCAATAGTTGCTTTAAAATTATTACGAGTTATTTATACAACGTTTGTGATTAAAATTTCAAGATGCTATTCATGAATGATTCTACTTAAGTCGTATCATTCAACAAGAGCTTTTCAAAAAGTTCCAGAATTATGTTCCGTAGAATTATTGAATTTGATTGTAAACATACTCTTATTGTTTCTAACATACAAAAAGCCGCGATGGCTCAGTGGTAAAGCGTTCACCTATGGTGAGGGAGTACCCTGGGACGATCCCAGCGATTAGTGGATTTTATGGTTGACAAGAAACAAGTGCTTGTGTTTTCTCGGGTTTCTCCTGTTTCCTCCCACTTTCTTGATTGCACCATTTCACGCATTTTTCATCACTGTCTCCTTTAGCTTACACGGCAAAATCGTGGGTCATGAAAGTGGAAGATTTCATTCTTCTAACATACGAAATTAATTAACAATTTGGCCACAATTATCACTATCGTTCTACGTGATCACTCCTTTATTAAGGTAAAAAAGTTTTATTTGATAAAAAGAAACTCAATTGATATATCAAAATAAAAAAAAAACTGTACTCGAACAAATACATTTCACTACATGTCCTGATAGACCCCATAGTCTTCATGAAATAATATTTTTACTAAGTTGGTCTATATTCAAAGTATCGATTAATTTCCACACCTTATCAATGTTTTCGTATATATATTTCTAATAATATCACTTTTACTTCAACATACTTCAACTTCTTTATTATATGAATCGCCTTTCAATCAAAAAATTCCGTACCCCAAATAGTACAATCATGCTTCAACTGACTGACATTTCCTAAACCACATGTAAAGCAATGCGTACGTTTGATTTTTAATGCGGAGTACAATCTCTAATAAGAATCGCCAAGCACGTTCAATAGTATACTTAAACGGTAAATTCAGAAAATGTTCCAGTTTCCAGTTCTAGACCTGGAAATTATTCACTTGAAGAGGGTTCTGGAAATATTCTTTTATTTCATGTAGTAGTTGATGACATATTACTAAATGTGGGAACAGAACCTCAATATGTGATTCCGTTTACAAATTATTCGGTTTTAAATATTTGACCTATGAGCTCGATTGTCAAAACGTTCGGGACATATAGTATTTGATGACCCAGTACTAAATGTCGAAACAGCATCTCAATACATTGTTCCGTTTACGAGTTATTCGGGTTTAAATATTTAACATTTGATCTCGATGGTCAGTGATTTTTGGACGTGTAATAGGTGGTGACCTAATACTAAATGTGGAAGCAGCACCTGCATATGTTGCCCCGTTTACGAGTTATCCGGGTTTAAACCTTTGACCTCGAAGGTCGCTACTTTTGATACATATAATAGTAGATAACCTATTACTAATTGTTGAAACATTACCTCAATATGTTGCTCCGTTTACGAATTGTTCTGGTCTAAATAATTGTACTTTGACCTCGTTGATTAGCACTTTGAGACTTGTAGTAGTTGATGACCTATTACTAAATGTAGAAACACCACCTCAATATGTATTTCCGTTTAGGAGTTATTCTGGTTTAAGTATTTGACATTTGACCACGATGGTCAGTACTTTTCGAACATGCAGTAATTAACAAATGCTTTGTTACACAGTGGTTGATAAAAGGGAAGGAGTATACCCCCTTATTACATAGGAGCGCAGTTAAAATAGGTGTTCGTAGTCTCTGTATAATTTCTGCTATGTAAAATGGGGGTTGTAAAATTGACCATACAAGAGAACGTTCGTAGTCTTATGTAATTTTTGGTATGTGAAAATAATGGTGGGAAAATAAGCCTCTTTTTATTAGCTCCGCTAAGATACATAGTGTTATGCAATTTCTGCTATGTTAAAATAGTGGTTGCAAAATAGGGCATACTCTTTTATTAGCTCTGGTATGTTACAAAGTCTTTTGTAATATGTTCTGTGTTAAATAGAGAGTTGAAAAATGTGTTCATTGTCTTTTATCGATCTGCTATGTTCGTAGTATCTATGCTCGCAGTGTTATGTATTCTATGCTATGTTAAAATATGGGTTGGAAAATGGGTATATAATCTTAAGTAATTTCTAGTATGTTAAAATAGTAAGTCGTATGAAGTCGTAAATGGAACGAGTACACCGCCATTATGCTAATAGCCTTTCTGCTATGTCTTATGTACTTTTAGCTATATTAAAATAGAGGTGGAAAAAATAAGCCATGCTCTTTTATTAGCTCTGTTATATAGGAGTTGCGAAAGTAGGTGTTCGTAGTATTTGTGCAATTTCTGCTGTATTAAAATAGGGGTCGAAAAAAGTGACCATAAAAGGAAACGAATACACACTTTAAATGGGTTCGTAAAAGGGAAGGAGTTTTCGAGGTGTTCGATTTTCTATGGTAGGATGTTACGTGGGTCAAGGGCTATATTACATAGTCTTATGTCTGCTATGTTAAAACAGGGGTTGAAAAAGTGATAATAAAAGCGAACGAGTACACTCCCAAAAAGTGGTCATAAAAGGGAACGACTGCACCCTTATTTCAGGGTGTCCGATTTTCCAGGTTTGGACGGTACGTGGATAATGGCGTATAATGCGACAATGGACTATAGAGTACTTCGGATCAGTCGGGACCTAGATTGTTGTTTTATGGATTAGGTATGTTGCAGATCAATCATTTTTCCTCTGCTGTATTCATATTTAGGATTGATTTCAGAAATATATATTTTCTGTCCTAAGTATAGTTAAAGACAAATTATCATTAGTGTCTTTGACAGTAAACGTTTAGTAAGATGTGATGAATAGATATTTAGATGTGATGTTTAGTTAATATAAAGAATACATGGTAAAACAATTTGATAAATGATAAATTCAGTGTCCACAGTTTACACTAAACAAAATTAAAGATACTATTTTCTGTAATTTATGTATGTAATGCCATGCACGATTGTGATATTAAAAATAATGATTTTGGAGCAAGATACTCAATGAAGACTGTACATTAAGAGTAAAACCATTTTCAGTAAGGATATTATAATGTCTGGACAGGTGAAGAAATATTAACTTCAGTGAAGAGAATAATACGTACGTAGAAAAATGAGATTGTTGAAGAGTGCTTTGGTCACATCCTAACAAACAATTGCAAAATAATCCCTTGTCTTTCTGATCAGGTGTTGCAACTATCTCCAATTTGTCTGAAAAACAATTAAAATATGAAACTGTAAAACATTGATGTTATAACATTCTATTTACATGGAGACATTAAGAACAACAGTTGAAGCACAGTATCATAAATTTGATAACATGAAATATGAGGACCGTTTCTACAATATTTGAGAAACGGAAAAGTGTATGGGATAGGTATGTTTTTTATGCTACCAATCGAGCTGTAAAATTTGAATTGGCAAATATCAAAGCGCCCCGTGTGTATAGAAAACTAGATCATGAGCGTTTTCTCAGAACTCGATAGAGGTTATGTACGATAATAACAGAAATGCAATTTCTGAAAAAAAAGAAAAAGAAAAAGAAAGAAAATGGTTTGTGCTCTATCGAGTTTTGAAAAACCGCTCCTCATATGATTTATTTATTACCCATCTACACCGTTGTGAAATTAACATTTATACAATTATCTCCAATGATTAAGTTGTAATCTTACAAACCAATAATTTGCAAGTGAGGTAATAGAGTACAATTCTTTGCAGGAAGTATGTAATATACATTAGGATGAATCATACTCTTATTTTAAATATTAAATTGAACTAAGGTTAATTATTCTAAACATAGATATGTCGTAAGTAATTATCACATATCAGTTGTGACCTTTAAATTACCATAATTTTGGGAGTCAGCTGTGTTAGATTAATACAAGTCAATAGGCGAAATATGTCCGGCTAGAGTTTTGAGAGTAATGGATAGATTAAAGCGACCAGCCTTAGTCAGCGACGGAGGAAGTCATCATAAGAGTAGATGGTTAAAGAAGCTTTATCTCGAAAGCATGGCAAAGGCAAAGAAATTCAAATATACAATCTAAGGCTATCTGTTGTCATTCATATGAAAGCAAAGTCTTAAATCATGCAGATTCACAAATATTTTATATAGGTAAGCTTTTCGTTCCGAATCTCTCTCTAGGGCTAATGGTATGGATCTTCTCTTTCAGGCGAGTTTTAAATTCTGCCTGTGGTGCAACTATAAAGCTCAGAGTTGGTCGTCAAGGTAATCGATCCTATCTTAACCCGTTTACTTTCTTGAGCTGGAATAACCTTGAGCAGTTCCACAGCATGCGTAAGAAACAGTTTAAGGCTTTAAATAGCTACAGTTTCAAGTTGGAAACTGGGAAGGCTATATTTTACCTTAGAAGTCGAACACCTAGGATCACTAAATGGTTTAAAAAGCTCTCAGTGATATTTTACTTTTCTATTAAAAATGAATCTCCGGTCTATCAATATACGTAGTCTTTGACAAATCTACAACATAATTTTGATGCCTTTACCAATGTGTTCTTATTGCTAAATGCGCTTGATTAATCCTTTCGATAATAAACTGAAAAATAGAATGTAATATTTGTTGAGTCAATACTAAGATTTATAAGATTCACTTCACAGTTCGTGTGGACGGTCCTGTCTTTCATATAAAATTTTGTATTGATCCAGGGACAGGTCTTATTCTGCGATATACTCTGAGCAACGGCCCAAGCGATTGTGTCCTCTAGATAATGTAGTTGTTTAGTTCATTCGTTGTCTCCTCGATGCAATTTAGCTTTGATATTAGTAACCTTACTATCGGAAAAACCTAAAACATCACACACGAGCTTCAGAGACACGTTTTACTCGTTCATTCTGTAACATTTTAGAGCGCGTGCTGAACAAATTTAAAGACACACTCTCTGTCCAAATAATGTGAGTGCCAATGTAAACTTTCTGATTCATTGCAGGCAATATTAATAATCTTATAAATAAAATAAAAAATAGTGATGAACGGTTTTATATTATTGTTTCGATTGCGATTTGGGAAAGGCTTATATCACTTATGTCTTCGTAGCCATATGGCAAAGCAAGTGAACAACAGAGATTTAAGTCTACGTAGATCGTGCAGACAGATTGGAGAGGTCTATCAGAAAGATTTGTAGAGAAAAATGGTATCCTCCTGGTAATATTCTGAGACTTTCACTGTTTCATATCACTATTAAGAGCGTTCTGTTACAGATTGAGTCTCATATGTGTACTATGAGCCATCTTGATCACTTAAAGTATTTATTAATTAACGATAAAGATATCTTTACCGTGTTACCCAACAGCTTCAACTTAAACTAATTCTTTTTATTTGCTGGTCGAATGAGACTGATATTAGATTTCATGCTGATTGAAAGCAGTGTGTTCCCTTTTACACATAAAAGAAGTCTTCTTGTTTATCCAAAATACTCTTGTTTCCGACTGTGGGTTAAGAATATTCTAAAATTGCTTTCAGAAGGAAGAAGGTAGGGCAATTTATACACGGAATATCACCTACATTTTTGTTAAAAAGTTAATGTTATAAAAATAGAACACAGAATCACTATAATTTATGGTCATAAGATCATTACAATTTCCACTAAGTAGTTACAGTAGTTACGTGTTCCAAGATCTATCCAGACTCGAATTGAAATCCCACAATGCTCCAGACAAGGTGAGGTAGTATGTGTTAAGATTCACAGTGCTCCACGCAAGGAAATAAAATATTGGAGTCCTACAGAACAGCAGGAAAGTAGGGAGGCAGAAATACCACAGAGTTTCACGCAAGCTAGTTGGCTGTTGTTATGATGCTCTCAGAGCTACATGCATGAGAGGCCAGTGATTGAATTACCAATCGGCTGTTAAATGCTAATGCTTAACGTCAATACCTTCTTACCAGTTGTCGAATGAACGGTGTTCCGGTGCTACAATTGACCGTGGTTGATTCACTACCTCTCCTTTGCATAATATTATATGTAATTGGTTCTATATGTGAAACATTTCGGTGAATCATATCAAATTCCTCTGAGACACTCGTCACACTTTGTCCTTTATCCACTTTCCTGATTATTTTTCCTCGTGTGAAATAATAAAAATATTTCTTGGTAGTGTTATGAGTAAAACTACCACAACAGAACTTAATAGTTATCATACTAACACACAGTGTATCGTTCTTTTCATTTCAATATTTCGAGTTGGGGGAGCAAATGCGTTACGCTAAATGCAAGCCATGCAACGACTTGCTCTATGCAAATGAGTAGGATACTTTCGACATCATGTTGTGGGCCTTCATTCATTTCCGCCCACTACAAAATATTTAATGTATACTTATATATCCCGATATTTAGTTTTGCACACGAATATAGTATGATCATACTATTACTACTGTATGTTAAATCGGATACAAACCTTTATACTTCTTCAAACACTTATTTCCTGCATCGTCACATAACTTCTGACGCTCTGAAAATGAAAACATATTAAAATCAGTAGAAAAGGCAAATATTCTATTTGCTGAAATTTAATAATGTTAAAAATTACAGTACAGTCTTTTTTCAAAATGACATTATAAAAATATACATTTTATAGAAGCATCTACTGTTGAACTACCCAGAATTGATTATTACGCAAATTCTCTAATGCCTATTTTATGAAAATGAGATTGCGATAAAGTTTAAATATATATTTTAAGTCTTGAAGTTTCGTTTTAAATGACGATAGTGTTTACTTGTGGAGAAGCTCCCTGCTCTCAAGAGAAATACAAAATGATGCCAATATTCATCAGCTCTACATTAGTAAATAAGTAATTTTCTCATCATCAAGCACGTATTTTTCGGTGCAGATTTCAATAATTGATACATGAAACTGTACTCATCCATACAGCTAGACGTGTTAATTTTGAGATTCAAACAACTTGCAAGAATTACCTATTTTATCACAAAGCTAAAAGGCCTTTGTTATTAGCGTCTTTTTCAAACGTTTTTTTCAACTGTAGTGTCAGGTGAGGTATGTTTAATTGGTGTCATTACAAAACATTGGAAATTAAAATCATAAAGATGAACTTGATTGTTTCATGAGTACCAGATATTTGCTGGCATATCGAGTATTCGGGAAAATATCCGTTGCGCCTCATCAAAAGAAGGAAAGAAATATCTCTCACGACACACCGGGCACAGCATCTGCCCAAAGGGTGTGGTGGAAGCAGTCATTCTGTGGGATTTTTTACGCCTCTATTAGGGCTCAATCCAGTCAATTGATGTACCAAACGCAAATATGCTCCCAAAATATAAATTGTTCTTTCACCATGCTTATAGGAAGTGCTCTACATACACCCGACAAACGGCGAAGGAAAAAAATGAAAATCTTTGAGTTTTACGTCCCACGGTTATGCCGGTTAGGCTAAAGGAGACGGTGATGATGAGAGATGAGTGAAATGGTGGAATGAAGAAAGTGGGAGGAAACGGGAGAACCCCGAGAAAACCCACGAGCACAGTGTTTGTCCACCACAAAGTTCACTTGGCGGAGGCTGGGATCGAACCCGGGACCCCAGGCACCAGAGGTGAACGCTCTACCACTGAGCCACCGCGCCCCCTATAAACGGCGAAGGTTTAACAATTCGTTTGGTGACGACATCATCTCCAATGCTCGGGCTACATTATTTAAAATTCGCTGGTTTATATACCTTTGGTTTCGACTGAGATAATTGGATTCCGAAGAAGATGATGAAAGTGTGCTGTGTGGGCAGACTTTCGAGCAACGAGGTTGATAGTGCAATAAGTGTATAATTCGTGTCTAGAGACAAGGTAGCTTAGTTTTACGATTTTTAGAAATCCATTATCATATAAATGGAGTTCACGTAAGTTTAAGTTGCTTCTTGGGTTTATAATATAAGATGATTACACAAGGATTTTGAAACAATGTGTGCGGTTGCCTCTCTTGGTTGCCATGAAATCATTCTTTGTACATAACTTTTATGATTTGTCGCCTTGAACAAGACGTAACAAGCTTATTCTTGTTTGAAATGAACTGAGAAGGTGTCCCCTTACATTAAATTAAGATACACGAATCAGTCAATTCGCACACTGGATATCGGCTTTAAACTGAAACTTGTTATAATTTCAAATGAAACGCACACTTCTCCCGGGTATTCTGAACAAAGATTGTAACTGTCTTTTGGGAGGGAGTTGCTGAGTGATCTCATTTTGTTTAAAAGTCGGAAGAATGTTTTTTAAAAGGATATTGAATGCATTATTTTAATTTTGAACTCGAAGAAATATTATCATTTGCTATTTTTTAGAGAATGCGCACTGTCTTTATTAACAGGAATGAATATTTCCCGTATACACATTGTTATCCTTCGGCCGCAATTTAACTCCCTACCTACACAAGTAAAGATATATAATATTCATTTTGTATTTTTGTATTAAATTTCAATGTCTACTGAAGGCTGTTATCTCGAGCGAATAAAAAGCTGAAATGATGAACTAAGTATCGGAAGAAAAAGGACAAAATGAACTAGAAGAAAGCTAAACCTGTGTTATCTTCATGAGACGAGGCTGTAACGTGTGCAACTGATATTATTGAATTGACATCAACAGCTGAGAGAGTAATTGATAATAACTCATCTGCTTTTATTTTTGCTGTAGTTCGTTACTTCGTAGAATATACCGGAGGATCAAATCAACTGGCATACTTGTAGCATCTCCTATATCTTGAGCACTGAATAGTGTGCCAGAAAAAGTATCAAGTGAAATGACAAATGAACGTGTGTCTGTTTTATTGATAACGGGTGGACAGTAGACACACTTATGAAAAGTCATCCTATTCAGCCAAAGCAGAAATCACAAGTGAAAGAATCATTTAGTCCTCAGGTAATATTCTGCAGAACGACAGATGATACTTAGGAGGAACTTTAAAGACATTTGATTGCAATAAAGTATCAGAGAGGTATATGAAGTTAGAATGTCTATGAAGGATTAATTCTTAAAAAAGGTAAAGATAAAGAGAACTATACTGACTATGTGTGTGGAACGTTGTAGGGAAATTTGGAAAGCTTTTGCTGGTAAACATGCATGCTGAATATCGAGAAATTCAATTCAATACACGAAGAATTTGTATAGTAAACTTACAGTGTATACTCGTACCTTAACCTTGCTACGACCGTGGGGTCCTATATGACCCCAAGCTAAGTTTAACAGCGTGTAACTCGAGTAATATATTATATTAAAAAATGAAAAACATTGGATTTTCATGTTTGCTTTGGAACTTCACTTTGGTACATTGTGATATTTTTTATGTGTATGTGAGCGCAAGTTTCTCTACTTCCTGCACCTAGTACCATTGTGGTCATATAGGACCCCAGCAATTATTAATAACTTTTGTATTTTTACGATACATGCCACTGATTATTCGGAGTGAAATTTGACACAAGTCACTCTTCAATTGTTTTCTCGAATGTATGAGAAGCACCGTGCCATCAAAAAATCTATCTTGCGATGACGTAGAAGAAAAATTGCATGAAGAAATCAGTGATTCTGACTTTTCGCCAGAAAATCCTGCAAGTGATGATGTTTCACCTAGTGACGATTGTGAAATAGATGGAATTTTGGACTATAATGATAAACATTAATATGATTCAGATTCATATCTAGATTCTGAAGATGAGCGTATGCTTGAAAGAAGCAAAAATGATACCTTAACATCTGCACTTACAAGTAAGTATATTCTAATGGACTTCTACTTTTGTTGCATTTGTATTTTTCTCAATCATTGTTGTCAATTGATTTTCTTATATTATGGAAATTGTAAAATACAGTCCGATATAGTTTCATGTAGTATAAAAATCGAAAATAATGATCTGCTTTGTTTTGAGTTTGACGTCACTCGATTATGCTGTCTAGAGTAAAGGGGACGTAGACGTACTGAGTGAAGGGGAATCCGAACCAATTTCTTCCTTCAACTGTACTCCTACCGGGAATAGAACCTGGCCCTGGGTCGAACATAAATGTGCTAGCCTCTAGATCCAGCAGGGTCCTGAAAATAATGAGAAATAGCTCCTAGTTGAAAACTTAGCTTAGCAATATCTGCTGTATTTCTTGTCCTGATCTATTAGTTTTCTGAACTTTCATGAGCTTTCATCATTTGGTTTTCATTCAATTCTGAATGGAACAGCAGAAGTAATTACAGATGGAGAATATTTCTTCTTGAACTAGCTAAGTCTGTAACTACACAAAACCGACTTCGGCGTTCAGAGTTCCCGTGTATATCTTCAGAATCCAATAAATATCGAAAACGTTTTCGTTGTCATTTTTATGAGCGGTATGTTATGCAAGACATATGCAAAGATGCAAAACATACGTGTATAAGCAACACTCAGCTATTCTTTCTGTAAAATGTGACAACGACTAAAACGACAATATAATTTTGTACAAGTTCTTTTGTGAGTAGTTTGTTTCTTGTAGATCACAATTTCCTGAACCAAAAATCTTTATTTCGCAGGTAAACAAAAATTCAGAGAACTGTTTTAGAATCGAATTGTATGTCTAAAATAGGCAATTAGACTAGAACATTCAGCTATACTGCTAATCATCATCAAAATTATTAAGTTTCCCTATGTGCATACTTGTACTTAATTTATATAATTGCACTATGTTATCAATTCATCAACACATTAAGCATATTACGTGACCAGGAAAGCTACGTTAATAACAATGTATAAACAAACACGACGGAATGTAAAAGTGGGCACCATTAAATGTTTTTTAAACAAAGAAGGCTGTGTTTCTTCAATAAAGAAATGGGGTCACAAGTGACCCCAACGGTGTTCACTGTAATGAAAAAAATCCGGGAGTAGCAGGGTTAAGTCAAACAATGATCACTACCTAGCAGCAGCGATAATAAGAGAGAAAGATTATTATTTATTAAAGGAAATATTCAATGTCTGGAAACGGAGAGACTTAATTTAAAGAAATGATATGATATCCAGTTAAACGAGGAATAACTAAATGAACTTTATAATAGATTCTCGACTTTACAAAAATCGGAGTGCACTAGGGTTGAAGATTGTTGGATTGATATTAAAATAGCATTAAAATTTCAGCAAAAGCAAATCTGGGAAACGCGAAAATATGTAGGAAAAAAACGAGGGTTCCACTAAGAATGCATTAAACTAGCATTGAAGAGAAAACAGGCACACTTACATTGGAAAAAAATCAGAATGATATAACGGCACCAAATTTTGTAGCCATCAGGCGGGAAACTGTCGAAACTTTTAGAATCAACAAACGCGATTTTCTAAAAGCTAAAATTAAGGAACTTCAAGATAATAATAAAAATAAAACAAATTGGGACATGTATAACGTTACCAAGGAATATAACTATTCTATTAAACTCGTGTTTATATATTCAAGAAAGCTGACGAAACAATTCTTACTGATACAGATAGCATCTTAAATAGATGGAAAGACTTGTTTGATGATATTTTAACGAATGTGCGTGGAGAAGCGGGAATACAGACCGTACAAAAGTACATTTCAGAACGTAACCGAATAGAAATAGAAATCGCTATAAAAATTTAAAAAAAAACACACACAAATCTCCGGGCGTAGACGAAATTCTAGCTGAGTTAATTTTAACTCGAGGCGAAAAATTGTGGAACAAGATACGCAAATTCGTTCTCCTTATCTGGAATAAGGAAGAATTTTCACGAGTGTGAAAATAATATATCATTGTTCCAAGGGCGAGAAAACTGATTCTAATAATTATCGAAGCATTTCTCTTCTGTCAACATCCTATAAAAACCTTTCAAACATTCTATTAGCTAGATTGATCCCATACACAAGTGACATTATTGGAGATTATCAGTGCCGATTTCGACGAAATCGATCAACTACCTACAAAATACTTATCATTCGACAAATATGCAAAAACGAGTGGGAATACAACATCCGGTACATCAACTATTTGTAGATTTTAGAAAAGCTTACCACTCGGTTAGGATAGAAACATTGTACAACATTCTTACAGAATTTGAATACCGAAAGGGCTAATTAAATTAATTAAGATACATTTAAATGAATACAAAAATAATGTATGGGTAAGAAAGTTTTGCTCCACGAGCTTTCAGTGGAGAATAGCTTGAAACGAGCAAATGCGTTGTCCCCCATTGTTATTCAACTTCGTTCTGGAATACGCTATAAGGAAAATCAAAGATAGCAACCAGGGCCTATAGTTGAATGATATTCACCTGGTTATGGCGCATGCTGATGATGTTATTTTATAGGGGATGGGTAGTATTGAAGATAAGGAGAAGGGAATAGAATTAGAACTAGAGACAGGGCAGGGAGGTGTATTATGTTATCTTGACATTTTAATGAGTAAGGAAGGGAAGAGCATTAAGCCTCAATGGTATCAAAAAGAATGTAATGCTGGTATTTACTGTAATAAGAGAAGTAATGTAGATAGAAGCACAAAAGTTAATTTCATAAGAAATATATTAGAAAGAATTACCAAGATTTGTAACAAAAATGTAGAAGAGAATGTGGGAATCTTTAAAGAACAGCTGTATGAGAATGGTTATAGTAAAAAGGATATCGTTAAAGCGTCTGTAGTCTCTGCGAAAGGTAAAAGTGGGGAGGACAATGAGGGGGTATGGAAAGGCATTGTAGGGATAGGAGAAGATAGCGAGATTTTATAAAAAGATGTTAAGAAAGCAAGGGGTCAAAGTGTATAGAAAAGGTAGCAGAATGTTGTTGAACATGGTCAAAAGCAAAGGAAAGAAAAAGAAAAAGGAGATCAGAAAGGTGTTATTTATTGTATAAATTGTAAGGATTGTGATATGAAATATATTGGGGAGACGGGGAAATTATTGAAAGAAAGAATTAAACAACATAAAAGTGATGTGAAATATGGCAGAGAAACTAATGCAATCTTTAAACACGTAAAAGAAAAAGGACATGATGTGAACAGGGAAGAAGTTATTGTGCTGGAACGGGAAAAAAGGTTGTGGCCCAGAAAGTGGAAAGAGGCTTAGTGGATAGAAAAGGAAGGGGATGTACACTTAATGAATTGTAACAAAGGTATCAGCATTAATAAAGAATGGAGAAATATTATTGATAAATACAGAAAAATGTATGTGAATTAATGTATTCAATGGTTGCTTGCTCCTTGTTGTTTCTTTCTGACAGAATGTTATGTTATCCCATTGGTCAGTTCAGATAGATTTCCACGCTTCAGATTGGCTGTTTGAACGGGCCAATGAGAGAGCAGATAGGGAGATGAATTGTGTATTTATACTTGAGTAGTTTTTTGTATCACACAGTGTACGTCTGATGAGGATCTTGGCTAGAAGATCGAAACGTCACTTGTAAATGTGTTTTTATATCAAAAGTACAGTCTTGTTCAGCAGTGTGTTTTTCTAAACAAGGCTATTAAAGGACATCAGAGAAGGCGTTAGACACATGGTCTTTATGCAAACATGAAGAACATTTTACGAGAACTAAACAGTATGTTGCCGCTGTAATGTGCAGATCTAAAGATGGTGATATCACTGATACAACCACTAGGATAAAGAAAGTATCCACGGGGAAGGAAGAAGATATGCTCCATTATATGCACATGAACTTTCCGGAAATAACATTGACATTTCTATATGAATTGGTGGCTCCACAGATGAGGCAAGTTACATGCAAGCACGGTAGAAGGAAGAAACTATGATTCATATTCATGTATGATTGAGTTCTCATATTCTTAAATCTGTTTCTCGTCTTACTTCCTCAGTTAGTTCATTTTTGACACTCTAGTTATATTGTTCTTTTTCCAAGATTCATTTTAATAGAAGATGAAAGGAAAGTTGTTTGGGAGAATCAGTTCGGAAGCGCCAAATAATACAGTCTACAAGATTTCTCAGTCAGCACAATCAGCGATGCAAGATTTCTAAGTAAAAAAGCAGGCCTAACGAAGACAGTTGGAAATTGCACTGAATGGATTGATGAAGTTGGTGTTAGTGCTTGAAAACAATCCGCAGTAGAAATATAACTTCGTAGAACCTATCATGGTCCTCGATACAATCCGCCAATCATTCCGCTTCATTGGAATTAATAGATTTCATGCTAGGAAAATTTTGCAGTATTTTGTCACATACGAGAATGTTGTTACAGAGTATATTTATCTGTGATTGTTTTCGATTATGTGAAATGCGTCAACTTATTTGCAAAGTCAGAATTTTCATTACATCAATGTCTGGAATATGATTAATTCTCTACCACACAGAAACTGAAAGGGCCTGGCAAATACTTTACAGCGGTTCCAATGAATTACCCAGTTTTATTGAATCTGTTAGCAAGTACTCAGAAGGGATTAATTCCAAAGTAAAAGTAAACAATGAGTTTACAGAGAAACAAATTTCAATGGCGAAAATGTTACCTGCTGAAATGGCAAGAGACGAATTAACACAACTTGGAACTGCCACTGATCGCTTAAGAATAAGCCTCTTCAATACAACCATGAATACTGCGAGTATTGATACTGAGACTGGTTTCGCAGCATACAAAGAACTTTATGGTGGCTTATCCTGTTTAGATCTAGTAGATCTTGAAGACTATTCCAAGGCATTCCGAGAGGCAATTCTGAATAAATCAGTGAACTTTACCAAATTGATGTTGGATGTAGTTTTTTTTTTTAAGTTTCCCAACCAGACGGAACACTTCCATGCAAGTCTGTTGAACCATGTATCTAATGCATACTAAAGCTATCAAGAGCACCAAAATTTATGACACCTTTGAGGTGGATTCTAAGGTACCACATTCACGACAAGAGAAGGTTCTAAGGGATCAAACATGTGACAAGAAAATATTCTGTACTAAATGTGTTTATTGTGTTTTTCTTGTATTTTTAAGTGCAGTACGTTTGATGCACAATTTGACATTTTGTACTGAATGTACACTCTGCATTAAAATATTGCGACAGCTAACGCCGTGAACTTAGGCCACCCAATACACTTCTTCTTATCCCTAATAGTGTCAGGTGAAGAGACCCCCTCTCTCACCTCCTTTCTTCTTTTCCATACTACGATTTGCTAATAACATGAGCGCAATTCGGATTTCAAACTACACAAGTTTTAGTTTCGATAAAATGAAATAACAAAACGAAGACGAAACAAGATTCATAGGTTCATGTAGGGAGAAACTGAAACACACACAATGAAAAACTCAAACCAATGAATGTCAATTGCATAGAGATTCAGAAATTAGGCAGTTAAATACATAGAAAGAGAGAGCGAGAGAGAGAGAGAGAGAGAGAGAGAGAGAGAGAGTAAGAGAGAGTGAAAGGGAGAAGAGGAGAGAAGAGGAAAAGGATAAAGGAGAACAGAAAAAAACTGTGGAATTCAAACGTAGTAAGAAAAGAACATAACATTGCAAAGTTCAATTTCCAGAAATCCTACAGTAATATAGAAATAACGTTTGTTTTTACATATTTTCAGAGCCTTTTGGAATATATAGAGGATGCTTTAAATATTCATTATGTCACTTTCGTAATGGATATCATACTCAATTTCAAGTAGAACTGTAGATCCCCGAGACACATCTAGGATAATGTAAAAAGTTTAACACACACGCTTTGTTTCCGCGTGGTTCGATTCCAAATTCGGTAGTGTTCGTTGGACGTACTGAGCCAAAATACATTATACCCAGTAGATAGCGTTGGTCATGTCTTCCGTTTCAGACACTAATGCAAACGGAACAAAAATTGAAAACGAAACGAAAAAAGAAAAAGAAAGAAAGAGAAAATTTAAGACTGCTATTTTACTGCTACATTTCTATGAGAAATGCCCTATATTGAAAGTTCAAACTATATTGTAATGAAAAATTGCAAATATCCAAAAGGAAAAGTTTATTTTCCTCATAGATGTAGCATTTTCAAATTTCAACGTGAATAAATCACATTGAATTATAGGATGGAAACAAATTTTGTGTCGAACTAGTAAAAATAAAATTTTGTTTTCAAATAACCAAGAAGGTTCCCATTTTCTACTACTTTCCGAAGATTCATCTGTTCTGGACATCCAACATTGATTTCATCTCTTAGGGATATAACGTAATTTGCACAGATAACATGAACACGCTAAGAGCTCAAACGGATCATCGTGTCAATCTGATGATTTGGTTAGGTTATAGACCGACACTATGTGGAGTATTCAAATCCGTAGTGGTCCGGCATTCGACCAAGACTCGGTAACCCAGAGGGCAGAAAAGAGATTTTACTTATTCCCTTGCGTTTAAATATTATTTCTTTTAGAGATGAGCATTACTGAAGATGTTATCCCCAGAGCACGAAAATCACGACGCCGAAGTTCCGAGTTATCTAGATTCTCCAGGCTCTTGTTCCGTTTTAACTTGGAACATGAAGTTCGTATATGTGAGAGACGGAGAGAGGGGAAGAAGTGAAAGATTGAAAGACAGGATAGGGAAACGTCAAGAAAGAGAGTGACCGGGGACGAATATAAATATGAAACATCCTCCTATTCTCTCTCTCTCTGCCTCATTTCTGAATCTCTATGTAATAGACATTCATTGGTTTCAATTTTTCATGGTGTTTGTTTCAGTTTCTCCCAACATCAACCTATGAATTTTGTTTTGTCTCGGTTTTGTTATTTCATTTTATCGAAACTAAAACTTGTGTAGTTTGAAATTAGAATTGCGCTCATGTTGTTACCTAATGTTATTATGGGAGAGAAGGAAGGAGCAGGAGAGAGAGGTGTCTCTTTACCTGACAGAATTATGGGACAAAGTGTATATCGGGTTGCATAACTGCAGGGCGTTAGATGTCGCAATTTTTTTATGCGGAGTGTACAAATTAATTTAAACCATAATTTTAGACAGGTTTGTTGTGAAAGGGCATTATCGGAACTAAAAATGACATAAATCCTTTGATGAGTTCATTGAGTAATGTCCATTTCAAAACGCTGTTACTAATGAGCTTCGAGAGTGCAACCAGCAAAATCTAACCAGAAAAGAATCATGAAATATTTATGTTCTACCTGTGAACAGATTGTTAGGTATTTCAATGCGTAACTATTTTCTGTGTTAAGAAGGAATATAGTTAGAAGCCTGCTGTACTTTGCTTGTGAGTTTGTATTCTGCCAGGTAATTATGCAAATGAAGAAATATATCAGTTTTGTAATAAATTTTACTTATAATCTAATATGCAAAAAAGCGAATACATATTTCACTTCTGTATAAGATTTTATCAGTTCTCTATCAGATACCTACAGAATGTTTGTCATGTGATAATATAGAATCTAACATTTCTGAGTTTTTTTTTGCCATTTTTGTTACTCTGTAAGTATGAAAATATCACTAAGATTTTCCGAATCAGTACAGTGTTTAATAAAAGTTTGCAATGCATGAAATGTGTACTTTCTTGAAACATCTGATAAATGTTTTTGAAATATGATAAGTTTTTTCTAAAAAAAGGGGGGAAAGTAGAAGATAAATAAAGATAGTTGATTTCAGGCTATGATCTCAATACACATGTTATTGGCGAAAACTACGCTTTTCTTTGAATACGTATCTGGTGGTGCGCCTGCGTCAACGTAATTTGACCAACTACAGTTCACGAATTAGTACGGATCTGTTAAGAAATAAGATTTATCGGGTTCTTCCGGTTTACAATAATAAACATTCAAAGGGTATAATTACAAAAATAATTAAACCAGTAATTGTACTCCATATCAAAAATATACTTTCCTTTCTTCGTTGACATGTCGTGTTATCCCACGTTAGCTCAACTACACACATTGGTATGAAAAGAATATAATCTGAAGGGAACTCAATTTTCCATATTAAGAAGCATTAATTTACTGTTAACCTACATATCAGCTTTAGTTTGTTATGAAATTGAAAGAATAGTAATGAAAATACAGCTTTTCCATTTCGATAATGTGCCATTTCGAACGAAGTTAGGCACTCTATTCCTTCACCAAGCATGGGAAAGGATAGATTCTTCGGAGTCTAAGATCCAGATGTGACTCTAAGTGTTTGATAGGGTTGCGATCTTGATACCAGTGCATTAGTATATATATATACGTCATTT
Organism: Thermobia domestica; assembly: GCF_964235325.1. Lineage (NCBI taxonomy): Eukaryota > Metazoa > Arthropoda > Insecta > Zygentoma > Lepismatidae > Thermobia > Thermobia domestica. The sequence goes on from NC_137460.1 coordinate 100,056,214, forward strand.
GGACCAGTGGATTAGGAAATGTGTCATATGACTTTAATTGTCGCATTTGCTTAATGGATAATTATAATTTATTACAAATTGCACATGGTCAATTAAAATATTCACATATTCGCTGCAGTAATGCGTCCTTCGATAGTAATCCCAGGTGAAAAATCTTTCCAGAAGTTGGTGCACCAAAGCAACATAGAGTGGCCGCAAAGTTCTATGATAGGAAGGAAACAATTCGGAGCATTCACAGTCTGATCAATAAATGCCAGGACTGTCTCGAAACAGTATGCTTAAAGATAGAAGATTTTTTACGTCCTTACGTTTCTACACACTCTATTTTCTCGTCACAATTTCTGAAACCGCTATAGAGGCTTTGGTACTCCCGAGGAAAATCGTTTAAGAGAATAGATGAACGTTTCCATCACCGTTAGCATATTCGTTTTAATCGATGGAACTTTCTCCAAACGCCTCTACTTGAAACCATATTTGTGCTTAAGCAAAAACATGAAGACCTCTGGGGTGAAATCAACTAAAAATAGAATGTGCACAAAGCTAAAAGTTTTATTGTCAAGGGCATTTTCTGTCGAGAAAGTGCGTCATACCGCACTAACTTAATTGCGATTCAGTTTTTTAGCTAAAACAGGGGCCACAGTCCTTGAAGATATTGGATACTTTCTTTCCATTACACATCACACACATCCACAAATTAAAATATACCCTCAAAAGGGATTCGCTGTGAGGGTATTTCATCGATTGAAAGAATTTACTAACGGCACTGAATAACATTAAATTATACATTTCTTTAACGTTCCAGATTCTGTAACACCGATGCTGCTAGGGTAAGCTTCATGAAAAGAATTGCAGGTAAAAGGAAACTTGGTAATATATTTCTTATCATCTAAACTTATATAATTTCGAGTTAGTCTCTTTTAATTGAGCCAACTGTGTAGCTTCTATTTGCATCTGCCATACCTGAACAAAATACTTTGTTCAAGTAAGACAAGTGAAGTGCCATGAGGTCACATTGCCAGGAATCATCGTCAAATTTGCTTCTACTTGATATCATTTTATCGAGTTATTCTGTTTCTGGCAACTTGGAGCTGTTTAGCACTAACATCCTAATATTTAATAAATTGTATTGGGCAGTGATTTCTAGACAAGGTTTGTTTAGGTGTTGATTCATTGCCGAAGTAGTTGTTTCTTTTTCTCTGCCGATTAGTGATGTCATAAATTGTCTACTATCCCTAATACTCAGTGTTGAGTTGATAAAAGGTGACGTAATAGACAAGTGGCTAGGAATGTAGAACCAATGATGACGTGAAGACCGTGGAAGCCTGTTGCTATAAAGAATGTTGAACCGTAGACAGCGTCTGCAATAGTAAATGGGGCTTCATAATATTCATATGCTTGTAATGCAGTAAAGTATAAGCCTAGGAGGATTGTGAGTAGTAGACCTTGAGTGGCTTGAGTGTGATTACCTTCTAATAATCTGTGATGAGCTCATGTTACAGTAACTCCTGAGGCGAGTAGAATTGCAGTATTGAGTAAGGGAATATGTATTGGGTTGAATGGAACGATGCCTGTTGGGGGTCAGAAAGATCCAATTTCTACTGTTGGTGCTAATCTACTATGAAAAAAGGCCCAAGAAAATGAAACGAAAAAGAATACCTCAGAAATAATAAATAAGATTATACCTCATCGAAGTCCTAATGTAACTTGTATAGTGTGCAATCCTTGATATGTTCCTTCTCGAGTCACATCCCGCCATCATTGAATTATGGTTAATAGTGTAATTAGTATGCCTAGGAAGAATAGAGAAGGATCATAGTGATGAAATCACTTAGTGAGACCTGTGGTTGTAATTAAGGCCCCTAGAGCTCCCGTAAGTGGTCAGGGACTTTGATCAACAAGGTGATAAGGGTGATTTTCTGGTGCTGACATAAGTAACTTCTCTCGAATATAGCGTGACTAGGACGGCGAATACATATGATTGAATTACTGCAACAGCAGATTCTAGTATTAGAAGAGTAATTTGTCCAATTATTAGTAGTGAAAGTATGGAAAGAGATAACGAAGGGCCTGTATTACCTAGTAAGGTTAAGAGGAGATGTCCTGCAATTATATTTGCTATTAATCGAACAGCTAGGGTTCCAGGCCGAATGATGTTGCTAATTATTTCACTACATACTATAAATGGTATGAGAGGAGCAGGAGTCCCAGAAGGAACGAGATGGGCAAATATGTGTTGAGTGTGATTAATTCAGCCGTAGATTATGAAACTTATTCAAAGGGGGAGGGCAAGAGTTAATGTAAAAGTTAGATGTCTAGAGCTAGTAAATACATAAGGGAATAAGCCTATAAAATTATTAAATAGGATGAAGGAGAATAAAGAAATAAATAGGAAGGTTCTTCCTTGATGACTAGTGGGACCAAGAATAGTTTTGAATTCCTTATGAAGGGTTAGGGTGATTTTATTTCATAAAATGTTTGGTCGTCCTGGCAAGAATCAAAATGGAATTGGACTAATTAGAAGTCCAATTACCGTTCTAAGTCAGTTAAATGATATGTTTATAATTGAAGTAGAGGGATCAAATGTTGAAAAAAGATTTGTTATCACTTTCAGTTTATGGTTGTTTTTTTAATGTTAGTACTATTTAAGGAAGGATGAGGCGTATTTGAATTAAAATATATAATAGATGCAAATAAAAGGTAGCACAAGGAAAACATAATAAATAATATGAGTCATTTTAGGGGGGATATTTGTGGGATAGAAAAATACTATTAAGTAGTAATTTAAGCTTGACATGCTTACGTTATAATTTAACTAATTTTTCCATTAGGAGTAATTGTTACTTTACTATCTTTTGGTTTAAGAGACCATTGCTTACTTTCAGCCACCCAATGAAAGTTCTTGTATTATTTTTGTTATTCAGTTAATAAATACTGAATGAGGGCAGGCCTCAACAACAATTGGCATGAAACTATGGTTTGCACCACAAATTTCTGAACATTGACCGAAGAATAAGCCTGTGCGCGTAATATTAGCTGCTACTTGATTTAACCGTCCTGGGGTAGCATCTGCTTTAATACCAAAGGCGGGCATAGCTCATGAGTGAAGAACATCAGCAGCGGTGATTAAGATACGAATGTCAATATTAATAGGCAATACGATGCGATTGTCTACATCTAGAAGACGAAATGAATTTGGATTTATTTCATTGATGGGGACTATGTAAGAATCAAATTCTGTCAGGGAGAAGTCAGAATATCCATAGCTTCAGTATCATTGATGCCCAATTGTTTTAAGAGTAATTGCTGGTTGGTGAATTTCGTCTAGTAAGTATAAGAGTCGTAAAGATGGGAGGGCGATAAAGATTAGTGTAATAGCAGGCAAAATTGTTCAAATGGTTTCTAGAGTTTGACCTTCTAATAAATTACGGTTAATATATGTGTTTGGTAGAAGAGAAGCTAGTAAATAGCCTACGAGAACTGTAATTATAGTTACAATGAGTATTGTATGATCATGAAAAAATACTATTTGTTCTATTACAGGGGATGCTGCATCTTGAAGTCCTAGTTGATTTCAAATGGTCATTTCTAAAGAAGACGGTTATTCTTATGTTTGGGGCTTAGGCCCAATGCACTTATCTACCACCTTAGAAGTTTGTTAGTAAGGGAAGTTCTGCATAACTATGTTCTGCTGGTGGTAAGTTCTGGAATCATTCTAAACATGTTGTTTGTTGATCCGAAAAGACTACTGGTCGAGCTCTTCCAAAGGCTTCTCACATGATAATTACAAGTACTAGCACGGTGACGAAGGAAAGGAATGAGCCAATACTTGATACTATATTTCATGTAGTGTATGCATCTGGATAATCTGAATACCGATGATGTATCCCACTTAAACCTAAGAAATGTTGTGGGAAGAATGTGATGTTTACTCCTATGAATATTACTAGGAATTGAATTTTTAGTCATGTGGGATTTATTGTTGTCCCTCTAAATAGAGGGAATCAATGAATAAGTCCTGCTATGATAGCAAATACAGCACCTATAGATAGTACATAATGAAAATGTGCTACTACATAATAAGTGTCATGGAGAACAATATCTAAGGATGAATTTGCTAATACAACTCCCGTGAGGCCTCCAACAGTAAATAGGAAAATAAAGCCTAAAGTTCATAAGATTGAAGGTGAGTAAGTTATTTGTGCCCCATGAAGTGTGGCAATTCATCTGAGAACCTTAATTCCTGTAGGCACAGCAATGATTATTGTGGCAGCAGTAAAATAGGCACGAGTATCAACGTCTATACCAACAGTGAATATATGATGAGCTCAAACAATAAATCCTAAGAATCCAATTGCCAGTATTGCATAAATTATTCCTAAAACGCCAAATGTTTCCTTTTTACCACTTTCTTGGGTTACAATATGTGAAATTATACCAAATCCTGGAAGAATTAAAATGTAAACTTCAGGATGACCAAAGAATCAAAATAGGTGTTAGTATAAAATTGGATCTCCTCCTCCTGAAGGATCGAAGAAAGAAGTATTAAGATTTCGGTCAGTTAGGAGTATTGTAATAGCTCCCGCCAATACAGGAAGAGATAAAAGAAGTAGTACGGCGGTGATTACTACAGATCAAACGAATAATGGTATTCGTTTTAAAGTTATTCCAGGAGTTCGTATGTTAATTACGGTTGTAATAAAATTTACGGCTCCGAGAATTGAGGATACACCGGCTAAATGGAGAGAGAAAATAGAAAGGTCAACGGAGGCTCCTGCGTGAGCAATGGCTCTGGAGAGAGGGGGATACACAGTTCATCCAGTTCCCGCACCACTCTCTACAATTCTTCCTGTTAATAGTAGAGTTAATGAAGGCGGTAATAATCAGAATCTTATGTTGTTTAGGCGAGGAAATGCCATATCAGGTGCTCCTAGTATTAAAGGCACTAGCCAATTACCAAAGCCTCCAATTATAATTGGCATAACTATGAAGAAAATCATAATGAAGGCATGAGCAGTAACAATTACGTTATAAATTTGGTCATCACCAATTAAGCTACCTGGTCGGCCAAGTTCTGCTCGAATGAGAAGACTTAATGATGTTCCTACTATTCCTGCTCAAGCCCCAAAAATCAAGTATATTGTACCAATATCTTTATGATTTGTAGAAAATAATCATCGTTGCAAGTAAAATTAAATAGGGTGGCCGAAGTGTTAAGGTGATAGATTGTAAATCTATTTATGGTTAATAAACCTCCTATTAGGTTTTATAGTCAATATTTATGATGTCGGACTGCAATTCCGGAATAGTAGTTAATATATACTAAGTTCTAAAAGGTTGCCTTTTATTTATAGCTTTGAAGGCCATTAGTTTTTTTAACTTAAAGTCTTTGTTTAAAGGATGTTGACAGTTAAAGGTAAAACAGTTATACCTCTTAATGAAATAATAATGAATATTGATCTAATTGATGTTTCTAGACTTTTTTCATTAAAGATGTCCATGTTTGATTATAGTGATTAATGATGAAAGCAGCATAAGCAATTCGTATATAGTAGAAAAGAGTAATTAGTGCTGTTATTACTATTAAGGTAAGAATAATAAATGATATTTGTTCAGCAGTTTTTATAATGATGATTCACTTAGGTAAGAATCCTAAAAATGGTGGAAAGCCCCCTAAAGATAAAAGACTAGTAAAGATAGCTAATTTTGTTGTTACAATAATTTTATTAGAGAAAGTTTGATTAATATGGAATATTTTGTTTATTGCAAAAAGGGTGACTGCTATTATTGAAAGTAAGGCGTAAAATAAGAAGTAAAGAGATCATGCTATGTCACTTAGCAGAAGGGCTATGAGTATTCAGCCAGTGTGATTAATAGATGAAAATGCTATGATTTTGCGTAGTGATGTTTGATTTAAACCTCCGATTGAGCCTACTACGAAAGATAAAATTAAGGTTAGATAGATTAGATTTGTAGGATTTAAGCTGTAGGATAATAGGCCGAGAGGTGCTAATTTTTGTCATGTTATTAAAATAATGCAGTCTATTCAGAGTATAGCCTCTATTACTTCGGGTATTCAGAAGTGAAGAGGAGCTGCTCCTATCTTAAAAAGCAAGGAAATAGTGATTAAATAATATGTAGTTTGCAGTCCTATATAAAGTAGAATAATTGCTATTAAAAGCAAGGATCTTGCAATAGCTTGTACTAAAAAGTATTTTAAAGCAGATTCGGTGTGACGTTGATTGTTGGTCTTTGAAATTAGGGGGATGAATGATAGGAGATTAATTTCGAGACCAATTCAAGTACCAAATCATGATGAAGAAGTTAAGGAAATAAGAGTTCCTAACACAAGTGTTGTAGAGAATAAAAGAGTTTTAGGATTAGTGAGCATTAGAAAAAGAAGAGTAATCTTCATATGCGGAGTATGAGCCCACTAGTTTATCTTAGCTTATCTTTCTACGCTTTAGTGTATGATGTACGTTGATTTTTGATATCGAAGGTGAAAGTTTAATTCTTTTGGGTGTAATAAGAGTATTTTGAAATACTTGATTTATCCTATCACGATAATCCTTTAATCAGGCATCTTATTGTTATTTAATAATTATTTATAGAAGTATATGAGAATTTAAATAGATGAGTATTGTGTTATAGTAATTAAATTTAGAAATATTATATATTAATACATTTAAAACTTGAAAATCTATTAAATCCTCTTAATTAACCTGAGATACCGGCTAAAGGTATATTAATAAGACTAACGTATCCAGAATATGCTAGTTTTTACAGCATATGTGTAAGGAGAAAATAAATATACTTGTATAGGATACAATTTTGTTTAAAGGGGAAAAACAAAATTGTATCCTAGACAAGGGGGAAATAGGTTTTAATTAATACTAATTTTTATTAATTGGATTAAATACATAACTAATAATTATTTATTTTAGCATTATAAGTTAATAATAAAGTATTATCCTGGCTTTTCTTCTCTTGTTTATCTAGTTGTACATGTAATCTTTCGAATAAGAAGTAAATATTATTTATCTTAAGGGTAAATGATGAAGTATAATTGGTCGCAGTACTTGGTTTTGTTTATTAATTAGTGTTTGAAGCAGTTAAGGTTTAGCAAGACCCGGCGAAATTCGTGCCAGCCGCCGCGGTGAGACGAGGGGGCCGAAGGGAAGAATATTGACGGTTAAGGTGTAGTTATAAATTTAAGTTATAGAATTTTGTCTTTTTATTTTTAGGTGAAATTATTATTTAATAATAATAAATTCTATGTTTGAAGCTATGAAATTATTTGTTAAACTAGGATTAGATACCCTATTATTTTTAATGTAAAATGTAATACCTGGGTAATAGTAGTTATATTCTTGAAACTCAAAGGATTTGACGGTATTTTAGACTGTTCAGAGGAATCTGTCCCGTAATCGACAATCCACGATATATTTTACTTACTATTGTTGGCAGTTTGTATACCGCCGTAGTTGAAGGTATTAAGGAGAGGTTAGAGACCTTCATTATCTTTATTGAGGAAGACTTCAGGCCAAGGTGCAGCTTATTGGTAAGGGGAGATGGATAACAATAGAATGTTTATACGAATTTTATTATGAAATCATTTAAATGAAGGTGGATTTGAATGTAATATTAGTTATATTGCTATTATGAGTAGGGCTCTAGGATATGTACACATCGCCCGTCGCTCTCATTTGTTTAGGTGAGATAAGTCGTAACATAGTGGGTGTACCGGAAGGTGTGCCTAGATTGAATTAATAACAAAATAGAGCTTGTTAGTTGAGCTATTCGTTTACATCGAGGAGGTTTCTGTGCGATTCAGATTATTTTGATTGAAGGATGTACTTATATATATATATATAATTTTTACATTGGGATTAAGTGAATCAACTTTAATTGATGTTATTGTATAGGGTATAGAGTTAATTTGTTGATATTATAGTTAATTAGTACCGTAAGGGAATGTTTAAATAAGTGAAATTTTGTTTAAAGGGAAGAAGACATGAAATGTTGTACCTTTTGTATCAGGGAACACTAAATAATATTATTATATAATTATTTCCCGAAATGGAAAGAGCTAAAATATTAGGGTATTATAGGTGGCATACTATTTGTAAATTTTATTTTAGTGGTAAGATGCCTTTCGGTTTCCACTATATCTGGTTGCGCAGGAATTGAATTTAATTCAGCCGCGGCTAGACTTGTTGTAGATTTGATTTTTGTAGTTTTGCCGTGAGTAATAGTAAGGGGGATTTGCTCTTTACTTGTATCATTTATAATGTGGTTTTATGTTAAATGAAAGATGTGGGCTTAGAAGTAGCCATCATTTGTAATTTTGTTATAACTTATTTGAATTATTTATCATATTTTGTTACATTTAATTTATTACTGTACTTTTGCTTTGAATTAGTTAAGGTGATTTATAATGGTGTTATTAGTATATTGGAGAGGATGATTAAAGGAATTCGGCAAAGACTTCCTCCGCCTGTTTATCAAAAACATGTCCTTTTGTTAAAATAAAAGGTCTGACCTGCCCACTGAGGCTTTAAACGGCCGCGGTATCTTGACCGTGCGAAGGTAGCATAATCATTAGTCCTTTAATTGTGGGCTTGTATGAAAGGTTGGACGAGTGGAAGACTGTTTTTATTTGTAATATTGAATTTTACTTTTGAGTGAAAAGGCTTAAATAATTTAAAAGGACGATAAGACCCTGTAGATCTTTATATTTAGGTAGTAATTTTTGTAGTTGGCAATGGATAAATTTGCTATTTAATTGTTGCGTTGGGGCGACGAGAAGATAAAATAAACTCTTTTTTATATAATTACTTTTAGGTATTTTTATGATCATTTATTAATGATTGTTAGACTAAGTTACCTCAGGGATAACAGCGTAATTTTTTTTGAGAGTTCATATCGACAAGAGAGATTGCGACCTCGATGTTGGATTAAGATTTTATCTAGGTGCAGAAGCTTAGTGTATAGGTCTGTTCGACCTTTGAAATCTTACATGATCTGAGTTCAGATCGGCGTGAGCCAGATCGGTTTCTATCCTTTATTGACAATAGTACTTTAGTACGAAAGGACCAAGTACTAGTAATATTTATTTTTAGGGAATAAAAGTAAATGGAGATTACTTTGGCAGATAAGTGCATTAGATTTAGGATCTAATAATAGATGAATTGAGTCCTGGTAATAATGTATTATGACTATATTATAGGTGTGGTTTCTTATTTGATTTTGATTATTTGTGTTTTAATTGGGGTTGCATTTCTAACTTTATTAGAACGGAAGGTTTTAGGATATATTCAAATTCGTCGAGGACCTAATAAGGTGGGTATCTGTGGTTTACCTCAGCCTTTTGCAGATGCAATTAAGCTATTTACTAAGGAGCAAGTTTTCCCTACTATATCTAATTATTATCCTTATTATCTAGCTCCTGTTTTTAGTTTGTTTTTATCCTTGTTAGTATGATTAAGAATTCCTTATTTAAGTGTTATACTAACTTTTTCTTTAGGTTTATTATTCTTTTTATGTTGTACAAGTATGGGTGTGTATACTGTAATAATTGCTGGTTGATCTTCTGATTCTTCATATTCTTTGTTAGGGGGCCTTCGAGCAGTAGCACAAACTATTTCTTATGAGGTTAGTTTGGCTTTAATTTTGTTATCTTTTGTATTTTTAGCAGAGAGATATAGATTGTTGAATTTTGGTTACTATCAGGAAGAGTTATGGTTTTTATGAATCACGTTTCCTTTGGCATTAGTTTGATTTGCTTCTTGTTTGGCTGAAACTAATCGTACTGCTTTTGATTTTGCAGAAGGTGAGTCAGAACTTGTTTCTGGGTTTAATATTGAGTATAGAGCGGGAGGGTTTGCTCTTATTTTTATGGATGAATATGCTAGTATTTTGTTTATGAGAGCCCTATTTAGAATTTTGTTTTTAGGATATGATATTTTTTCTATTTTATTTTTTTGTAAGGTAGTATTTATTTCTTTTGGTTTTATTTGCGTACGAGGAACGTTACCACGATTTCGGTATGATAAATTAATATATCTTGCTTGAAAGTGTTTTTGCCTTTATCTCTTAATTATCTTTTATTTTTAGGAGGTATAAAGCTTCTTTTTATTTCTCTTTTAATTAAAGTGTATTAAATTGAGAATAAGTTCTTAGAGCTTTGCTCTGTTGTATGTTTTCAACACATATGCTTATTCTCAGCCAAAGAACTAAGTTTTATTTAGTAGGAAATCTCATAAGGAGGAGAGATATGGCACAAATAGGAAGTAAGCGAAGTAGATAACCGTGAGAATTTGGCCTGTTAGAATGTAAGGGTCTTCAACTGGTCGAGCTCCAATTCAAGTTGAAAGGATTACAGTGCTAACTATAATTCAGAATATAATTTGATTAATAGGATAAAACTGTAGGCCTCGTATTTTTCTAGTATGAAAAAATGGCATAATTATTAAAATGAGGATTGATTACTAAGGCAATAACTCCCCCAAGTTTATTAGGAATGGAACGAAGAATGGCATAAGCAAATAAGAAGTATCATTCTGGTTGAATATGTACCGGTGTGACTAATGGGTTTGCGGGAGTGAAATTTTCAGGATCCCCTAGTATGTAGGGATTTCAGAGGGTAAGTAATATTAAGGCTGTTATTATTGTTAGAAATCCAATAGTGTCCTTAGTTGAAAAATAGGGGTGGAAGGGGATTTTATCTTGATTTCTGTTAATACCAAGAGGGTTGTTAGATCCTGTTTGGTGGAGAAATAGGAGGTGTACTATGGACATGGCGGCTACAATGAAAGGTAAGAGAAAATGGAAGGCAAAGAATCGATTTAAAGTAGCGTTATCCACGGCAAATCCTCCTCAAATTCATTGTACTAGTATTGTTCCTAGATAGGGAATAGCTGATAATAGATTGGTAATAACTGTTGCTCCTCAGAAAGATATTTGACCTCAAGGTAGGACGTAACCTACAAAAGCAGTTGCTATCACTAGTAGTAAAATAGCAACTCCTACTCTTCAAGTATGAAGGTAGAGATAAGAACCATAATATATTCCTCGACCGACGTGTAAGTAAAGACAAATGAAGGAAAAAAGATGCTCCATTAGCATGCAAAGTACGTAAAAGCCAGCCAAAGTTTACATCTCGACAGATGTGAATTACTCTGTTGAAAGCTAATTCAATACTTGATACATAATGTATTGCTAGAAATAGGCCCGTAGCAATTTGAATAATTAAACATAAGCCGAGAAGAGAACCAAAATTTCATCAATATGAAATGTTAATGGGAGCTGGAAGATCTACTAAAGCGTTGTTAGCAATTTTAAAAAGAGGGTGATGTAAGCGAATTGGTGTTGACATATGACTTAGAGGGCCGGAGAGGACCTTGGTATAGTGAAGTGATCTTTACTACTGCAATTAGCGTAATAAATAGGTATGTTGCTAGTATAATAGTATTTATTAAGATTGATGTTATATAAAATTTTATACCAGGAATTTCTTGGTAATTAGTTGTATAGTGATGTGGGTCTGGTAGTGAAATTATATTTGGAAGTATAAGAGGGTCGATAGTTATTATAAGGATTAAGAGGAGTGGAGCTAAAGAAATTAGTAGGAAAAGGTTAGGCGTTAAAGTAAATATTTCATTTGATGCTAGTCTTGTAACATAAATAAATAAAACTAACATACCTCCTAGAAAAACTAGGAATAGAATGTAAGAAAATCAAGGAGATTCCCTTATAGTTGAAATAATTAAGCAGGTAGTAATGGTGTTAACAATAAGCATTAGTCCTATTGAGAGGGGGTGAGATATTTGAATTAGAATGAATCATAAAACTACTAAAATTATAAGTAATATTCAGGTTATTTTAATTTCAAGAGGTAGTTTATTAAAATATTAGTTTTTGGGACTAAAGATAAGTTTGCACTTTCTCTTGATGCTTTTAGAATTTTATTCATTAATGGTTTACAAGACCAACGTTTTAATTAAACTATAAAAGCTTATGAAAATATTATTTATTTTATTTTCTTGTTTTCTAGTTATTTTAGGAATAGCTTGTTTTGTTATTCAGCGTAAGCATTTACTGATGGTTTTATTAAGACTTGAATTTATTGTGCTGATAAGTTTTTTACTTCTATCTTATTCTTTAGGTAGTCTGTATGTTGAAAATTATTTTTGTTTATTGTTTCTAACTTTTAGTGTTTGTGAAGGCAGTCTGGGGTTATCAATTTTGGTGTCTATTGTGCGAACTCATGGAGGTGATTATTTGAATTCTTTAGTTGTGTTACGATGCTAAAATATTTAATATTTATATTGTTTTTGATACCTTTAGGTTTTAATTTTAAATTATGGTGAGTTGTTCAGTTTTGCCTTATTGGAGTTTGTTTTTTATTTATAATAAGAAATAGTGTAGGATTGGTTCCCTGGGAGGTGGGCTATTATTTGTGGAGTGATAGTTTGAGTTATTCATTGATTTTATTAAGTATTTGAATTGTTATTCTTATAATTATAGCTAGAGAAGGTGTCTTGAGAAGTTCATTTTATAGTGCAAGCTTTATTAGTTTAGTTTTATTGTTACTTATTTTACTTTACTTGAGATTTTCTTCTTCAAGATTGTTTATATTTTATTTATTTTTTTTTTAGGGTTCTTTGATTCCTACACTATTTTTAATTTTGGGTTGAGGCTATCAACCCGAACGAGTACAGGCAGGCATATATCCATTATTTTATACCTTGTTTGCTTCCCTTGCACTTTTGATTGGTATTTTTTATTTGGAATATATTAAGGGTAGTTTATTGATAATTAATATGAGAAGTGTAATAGATTTAGGAATTACATATTATATGTGATATTTTGCTTTAGTTATTGCTTTTTTAATTAAAATGCCTATATTTCTAGTTCATCTTTGGCTACCTAAAGCACATGTTGAAGCACCTGTAAGTGGCTCAATAATTTTGGCGGGAGTATTATTGAAGTTAGGAGGCTACGGAGGTTTAACGTCAGTTCAGCAGCGACGCTATTTGAAACATAGAGCTACTGACGAACATGGAATCCGAAGTGCATGAACTCCCTCCATGAATCGAACCCGAATCTTACACGCCAAACACGCATATGTTAACAGCATAGCCACAAAAGAGCTATTTTAACACTCAGGGTTTGTATTTGTTACCAAATATTCTTCGAGATAAGGTTCTGTTATGAGTTATGTAGGTCTTTGTAATTTTGAACAGTGCTCTGATTCTCACACTTAGCCATGAGCTGTGGCAACTAACAGTGTTCATTGTGTTGGCCTCTTTACAATTAAGTAGGTACGAATGTCTAATTTTACACGTTCCCCATATTACTCTGCTCTTGCATTACAAATAACCATCTAACATAATACTGAAGACAGTAAGACACTGTATTCAAATCACTAATATCGATAAGTCACAAACGACGTGTGTTAGAAAAGTAATGAGACTGATTCTATACTAAATAAAGTCTTAAGTTTTTCAAACAACAATGTTATCCCGTTCAAAGTAGATCCCTTGGACAGCTATACACTGGCGCAGTTGTTGTTACCAGTCTAGGTAGCAGTGCTGGAAGTCTTCAACTCCTATGGCTTTAATGTGGTCGGTCACAGTCTTTTGCATGTTCTCCAGAGTTCCAAACTGACGTCATTTTAGGACATGTTTCATTTTCGGGAAAAGTCACAAGGACTCAAATCAGGTAGATAGGGAGGTTTAGGAATAAGAGTAATGCATTTTGAGATCAAAAATTCCCTGATGGAAACGGGCGTGTGACACGGGACATTGTTATGATGAAGCAACCACTTGTCTGCAATCTCTGGTTTTACATGAATCAGCCTTTTTCTGAGCCTTTCAAGGACACTTTTATAAAAAAAAAACTTCGTTGACAGTTTGTCCTGGCGGAACAAATTCTTTATGCACTGTACCCTTACTGTAAGAAAAAAACAGCATCGTCTTGATTTTTGATTTACCCTTTCCGCATTTCTTCGTCTGAGGAAATGACGGACTGTGCCACTCTTCGCTTTGCAGCTTTGTTTCAGGATCGTACTCAAATATCAAGGATTCATCACCTCTGATCACACAATTGAAGAATTCTTAGTGATTGGCAATCCTCTTAATAAGATCAATGCACACTATTTTTCGATTGTCAATTTGTTCAGTTGTAAGAATTTTCGATACCATTTTGGCATAAATCTATAGCACGTTCAAATCGTCTGTCAAAATTTGATGTACGGTGAAAGTGTTTTAATTTAACTGTCTACTCCATATCCTTATTGTTAAACGACCATCTGGTCTCACAAGAGCTCTCACGCGTTCAACGTTTTAGGTCTTCCTGAGCGAGGTTCATCTTCAACGTGTTCTCGGCCTTCCTAAAATGATTTGTGGCAGCGGGAAACTTGTGTTCTTGATAAACAATGTTCCCCATTGGCCTGTTTCAACTTTTCAAACTTCATACTCGAGGACCAGCAAGTCTAACACCAAGTTTAACACAAAACTTTATTGCACAACGTTTCTCTAAATTCCGACGCTCCATTTCTGTAACACACAACCTTACTGACGGCGCTGTCAAAAATAATGTGTTAACTGTATGGAGCTGTAACTCGAAGTGAGGAAGTGGAAGAGATAAGGAAACCTGTCCATCACAGGAAGGTAGACACAACATTGCAGATCGCCCGCAATGTAGCCACTCTTATTACTTTTCTCACACACCTTGTATGTCACCAGCTGTAAACTACATGCATTTACATTATTATAATAGCAATTTGTACGTTTTAATAATTTACTTTTACCTGAAACGAATCCCATAATGTAGTCAGTGCAACCGCACAGTTCCAACTTTTTCTCTACTAAACATTGAGCAATACACGCTGAGTAGCTGTAGTACTTGAAAGCCCACAAACCATCCGTTTCATGAGAAAATTTGCACTTGCGTGACTCTGGGGGTAGAATAATTACATCGCTGTCCACTTCCTCTTCTATTGAAACATATCTAAATATAGCTCCCTTTGGAAATGCGGCAAAACTTTCTGCGTAGCCTAAGCACCCAATACCATTTGCGAGTGGTATTTCAGTGTTTCGTAGTACGAAGATCTGAAACGATATTAAGTCTGTTAAACATTTAGATATTTTTACTATGATTCTGGGAAAATGTTGTAGGTATATATGGAAAATAAAATAAAAAATTGCCGAAAATTGTCATGGCATTGTATAATTCTTGGAAAGTGACACATTTTAAAACAAAGAAAAATTAGTTCTTACAAGTATTGTGAAATAACATTAATAATAAATCGTTATAAAACTGGAATACTACAAGTACTTTCGAGCTAATTGCAAAATAATCCGATATCTTGTCTCTTCGACTGTTATATAAGATTATATTTTCTCGAAATACATTTAATCTCGTTATATAAGATTACGTTTTTCAAGATACATTTTCTCAACTTTTTGATAAACAATCAATAACTATTATCATTTACAAAATATTTGCTCAATTTCCTTCATACATTAGAAATGTGTGTGTTATGATTTACTATTTGATATTATAAATTCCTGAATATCAAATGAGGATTAGAGACAAATGAATAAAGGCTTATCGTATAACTTGGTGATATTATACATAAAGTGGTCTTTGAGATGTGTCGTTGTAATCACACGAACATGCTGAAATTTAACATTCCCGGCAAATATAATTTCTGGTTTTGTAGATCGTAATTTTCTCACAAGAATATTTTATTGTATTTTTAATTTCCCTTCTATTCTTTACAATACTTTAAATTCATACATTCAAGTTCAACAAACTAACTTGTAGTAAACATAATTTTAGAAATATACATTTTCATTTTTTTCTGCTATTCTCTAAGTGTATTTTACCACATTGAGTAATAGTGATTCACCTGCTATTTATTAATAAATGTGACTACTACCGAAGCTATTTATATAATCAGTAAATCAGGCAAATAGTCTTGCATATGAGATTCAGATGATCATAAAATTCATAAAATGTCTACAAGTGTGAAACGGTAATTTTACATAATTGTAAAGCTATCTTTTCAAAGAATTCCAACTGATCTCACTAATTGTATCGCTGCTGACATTGTGTTTTGTGCGAGGGGTCCCGAGTTGGGTTCCTCTTGTGGGAACTCAGTGAAAATATTTACTACCATTCTTAGGTGAGCTATTGTAACTAAAATTATAGTTGGGGTTTCCTCATATACAGCAGAGTAACTTCAAAATTATACACAAAATTAGGGTCCAGATTGTTTCATTTGTTACGAGTGTGAAATTTGGAGGATCACGTTTGAAAATTATAAATATTTGTATACCATACGTTTGTACTGGGATCGTACCGGTTTGTACCGTAAAAAATTTCGTTTGTACTGGTCAGAAATTCAAAAAAAAGTGAAAAGTAATGTGGTTCTGCTAAGTTCACGTGAACATAGAACTACTGATTTGTTTCTTACTATTGGAAGATACGTGAATTTTAATAATAATTATACAAAAAATTAACAGACACAGAACATAAACCAAACTTTATTTACAATTACGTTGTGAAACTAGGACCTGTTTTACATCGTCTATTAGTGTGCAAACAATACATAACCATAAAATACAGCGAAAGTCTTATATACAATAAATAAAATGAAATAAGTTTACAACTAGAAATTTTCACCTACACCCACTTTTTTCAACTATTTAGTATTTAGAGAAAAAGGGGAGAGAGAGAGAGAGAGAGAGAGAGAGAGAGAGAGAGAGAGAGCGGAGTTAAGCAAACTTTAGAAAATAAGAGTTATCATAGCTACTTTAAACTACATTAAAATCCAAATTCACTGAGTTCCGTGCCTCAGCCAGTGGGAAGATATTTTGGACCTATAATATATTTTACTAAGTGTTTTAAATTTTAAATTTTTAAATTCCTTTTAGGATCCTTTCCCACTTTCGAAATTCTTAAACATGTTATCATACGTATGACTCACAATTAATGTTTGATTTTCTTTTCAGATTTTTTTTCCAAAAAAATGTCCAGATGCCCAGGATCAGAAAAATTTTAGTTGTTATTACATATATAGTTGTATGTTTATAATTAAAATTTAGTATGTAATCACATACGTAGGGAACCGTACTTATCGAAAAACGGTTTGAACTAGTACCGCAGTTCTGTACCTCAGCCAGTGGGAAGGAATTTTGGGGTTATATTTTTATTTTGTATTAAAATTTTAAAAATTCTTTTTAGAATCGCTTCCCACTTTCGAAATTCTGAAACATGTTATAATACGTATGACTCTCAATTAATGTTTGATTTTCTTTTTAGAAAAAATAATGTATCGAGATGCCCAGGATAGGAAAATCCTCAGTTGTTAATTACAGATACATTACTGTATGTTTATAATTAAAACTTAGTAGGTAATCTTATGCGTACAAGATGAAAATTTTAATATCGTTTTTTCTTCCTTATAGAAACCCGTAACTAAGCATGTATATTTTTAGGTTAAATTTTTAAATATATTTTATCGTCTAGTAATATTCTAGTGAATATTTTAGTGTTTATGAATCGTAATTTTATTATGTGTACTTGTATGCTAATGTGTTATAATGTTTTATTTTTAATTTTGAGAAAATTATATTTTAGTCACATTATGTCCCAAAACTAGTTGGAATATATTAGTAAAATTGCTATCGTAATGAAGGATTTTTACGAATCAAGATGGCCGAAGGTTTTGGAATACAAATCTTTAGGTTTGAACCATACTACCAATGACGGATGATTTTCTTCAAAACTCGACATGGCCCATTATTTATGAGGTTTCAGCCGTCCCAGAGATATCGTTATAGATCACCAAAAATAAACTTACTTTTTTTCTTTCCCACAGTATAAAGTCATAATGGTTTATGAAAATTATTTTCTGCCTATTTCATATGCTCGATGACTTTAAATTTTAATGCGTCAATAATACCATTTTGAATAATTTTTGTTAGCGAAGTTGCCTAAGAAAGTTTAACTGTCGTGGAACGATATAACTGTTTTGTAGCGAATTTAATTCTAATGTTTCAGGCCGACCAGAAAATTGTAATGTCGATGATTATATTTTCATGTTTGTATCCCATGTTTCTAGGTATCATGTATTTTGTCTTGCAGAGACATATTTTATGATGCTACGAAAGCATTTGCATTTTGTGTGTTTACACATCTTTTCTAAGTAGAAGACGTACGTTATGTACAAGGGAAGATAGGTGTATTTTACTGAATATGAAAGGGTTTATATTTCAGTTATGTATAGAAACATGTTTGTAAGTGCCTATGGTTGCAGACCTTTTCACGTTTCTAGTGTTCCATCGAAGGTGTCGGTGGCATATTTTGTTTAAGTACGTGTAGTATTACACATTTTCCCACCTATAGTTTTGGTCAATTTATAGTGTAATGACCATTTATTTTCAGGAATGTTTGTACTAGTGAGCCAACTTCCTTGATTCAGACCTTTGAAAACATGGATCAATACTATATACTTTTCAACGCTATATTAATAAGTTTTTTAGCAGATAATACCCACATATTCTGGTACCCCTACAATAAATACGTTTATGGAAGCAAATATCAATTATTTTTCTAGGCCTAATCTAATAATAACTTTGTTTCAGAATGAAATCATTTGTAGTATTGAGCATTATCGAATTTTCTCATGACGAGCGGATGGCAATTTGATCTTATGGCGTGCCAAATTTTCTTCATGCATGTCAACGAAATCACAATCTTTTCTTTGATATGCAGAATCAAGCTTATTTCTTGTAGTTACTACGAACGTCAATTTTGACACTTAAGTTTATTTTTTATTTTGGAAAAACGATGTTTCGTTCTTTTCGCTAAACAACACAAAACACCATTTAAAAAAGGGACATACACGTGACATCTTATTTTGTTTGTATATTGTCAGTTTATTATGTATTTGCACTTTCATTCATTTTACTTTTTACATGATTTTCATATTTTTCAAATATAATATAGTAATATCGAAACTTTGACTATAATATTAATATTTTAGTACATTTAACATGTTTGCTATTTTCGGTGGGCGCGGTGGCTCAGTGGTAGAGCGTTCATCTCTGGTGCTTGGGGTCCCGGGTTCGATCCCAGCCCCCGCCAAGTGAACTTTGTGGTGGACAAACACCGTGCTCGTGGGTTTTCTCGGGGTTCTCCCGTTTCCTCCCACTTTCTTCGTCTCCTTTAGCCTAACCGGCATAACCGTGGGTCGTAAAACTTAAAGATTTCATTTTCATTTCATTTCATGTTTGCTATTTTCATATTCATTCATATCTTAATATTTTAAATATAGATATCAGTATATTTGAAAGAAAACATTTACAAACTTTTATTGTAATGTTTGTTAATTTTTCACGTCGATATTTTCATGAATAGTTATTGAGTGTATATATTTACTTAATATTATATCAAACAAAGTGATCAAAACGGAACACACAAAAAAAAATACGAAAAATATTTACAAGTGTTTAAAAAGTATTTATTAGTGTTTAAAGAAAAACTAAGAATTTTAATAGCCCTATAAACGCTTTCTGCGCACTTTTAGTAAAAAAAGGTTATCATACAGGTGTTATAACCATACCTCGTTTCTCACACCAGAAGTAAAAAATTTCCCCATCTCCCCTCATCAACTCATTGTTGGAGACTCATGGAGGATACTCAACACAGTAATACAGCATAGTTTCAACATGTGACGAAACGGAAGATAAGGAAACCCAACTGCGTCAATCGTTCAAGAGGATCTTATTACTTTATGGAATACTTGGATTGGACATTGCTCATGCCGGAACCCCATCATGTTGTAGTGACTGGACAAGTTATTTAACTATTTTAAATAGCCCTTTTTCAGGTGAAAAACCACTCATCGTTTATGCACGTAAGTCTCACACCATATCACAGTGTTGCCAACTAAAAGATTTAAAATTTTTGGTGAAAAACCTTATTTTATGTGAATATCATTATACGGCCAAAGGTTCTCAACCTGTCTACGTGTGCACTTCACAGGTCGTTCCACACGCCAGGCGCCATCTATAACCGCTACCAGGTTATAGAAGTATTTTTTGTGGACGCTCTGTATATTTCGTAAAGACAGTGATTATTTTTTCCGATTTATACATTATTCTGCGACGCATATAAGTTCTTTCTTCGGTGGGAATTGTTTCTTTCCCACACAACTGGATAAAGAAGTATTTCATTATTTTTTTCATACATACATATATATATATATATATATATATATATATATATATATATATATATATATATATATATATATATATATATATATATTTAAAACAGTGCTTTTTGGTGAGAATATTTGTCAGCGACGAACCTTTAATTATTTCCCTCTGACTTATTACTATGCACAGTATATATACTGCAGTTATTTGGAACTAAATTATATGCATTCTTTAATCGCTTATTGAAATATTGCAGTAGTTTAGAGAAATACTAGCTGACAAGATTTGTATTTGACCAGAGGGACGTCAGTCGCATTGCTTTCGCAGTTCCTTATCTGTACTTTCTCACGCCCGAGTTATCGCAGTGTCTCGTGCATCGTAGCCAGTAGACTAAAATTAACATAAATTATTTTCTGTATTCCATTTATATGTGCATACAGGTGATATAACTGAGTGGTTTTAGGAATAAACTACCAACACTCTTCAGTCAACCATTTCCGCTGTCATCTTGAACTTTTGAGCTCAGAGAGTTTGACTCCGGTATTGTGTGCAGCCACCACGCACGTTGCATCGGGAATTAAGTCTGATTTTGTGTTAAGGGGTACAAGCTATTAGCCGGTGAAGGACGTTTTCTTACGGCTAGACTCAACTAGTGAAGTCCCAGGTTCTTAAACCTTGTGCGCTAAAAACTTATACACGCAACCTTCAACATCAGTATTCCACTTTTTTAATTTGCTGAAGACTCATCTCTACGCTTCAGGATTGTTTGGCGCAGCAACTGATTTCTACGTGGGATTAACCCAGCAACTTTTTCCCTCTGTGCTATACCTCCCAAGTGCGTGAATGGTGTGAGAAAAGCATTCATAGTGAAATTTCAGATATAATCTCATATATATATTTGGTCTAGGAATTAATTCGTGCGGTTGGTACGCACACATTGAAGCTGTAATACAAACACAAAATACATAAATACCTTAAGAAAAATATTGTTCATCGCTAGCCACCACTTTCGCCCATCTGTCAGGCAATGTACGGATTCCGTGGCGAAAGAAGTCCTCATCCTTGGAAGCGATCCAGTCAGAGACCCATGTTTCGATATCTTCTGAAGAAGTAAACCGCTGTCCAATCAAATCGTTGTTCATGCAATCGAACAAGTAGTAGTCCGAAGGAGCAACGTCTGGTGAATACGGCGGGTGGGGTAAAACTTCCCATCCGACATTTTCTAAATAGGTTTTGACCAGTTTTGCGACATGTGGGCGAGCGTTATCATGTTGAACAATAAGTTTATCATGTCTGTTCTCCCATTCTGGTCGTGTTCTGGCCAGAGCTTGCTTCAAACGCATTAATTGTCGTCGATAACGTTCTCCATTCACAGTTTCACCCGGTTGCAGCAGCTCATAGTACACCACACCTTTCATATCCTTTGCACAGCATAACCTTTGCACAGTGAATATCTCGTTTTGGTTGTGATGGACCTGGTTCACCTGGTTTCACCCAGGCCTTTTTTCGTTTAGGGTTCTCGTAATGGATCCACTTCTCATCACCCGTAATAATTCGATGCAGAAACCCCTTTCTGCTCTGTCGTTGAAGCAGCAATTCGCAAATGGTTTTTCGACTTTCAACGTCTCTGTCTTTCAATTCATGTGGAACCCAATGTGACATCTTTTGAATCATTCCCATGGCTTTCAAGCGTTTGGAGACTGTTGTTTGATCAACGCCTAATGCTGCTGCAAGTTGTTCCTGCGTTTGACACGAATCCTGCTCGAGCAATGCTGTCAATACTTCGTCTTCAATTTTTTTTTGGCTGTCCAGCTCGCTCTTCGTCTGCCAAGCCGAAATCACCACTTCTAAACCGTGCAAACCACTTCTGACACTTTCGCTCAGCTAGAGCATGGTCACCATACACTTCCACCAAAATACGATAACTTTCAGTCGCACTTTTCTGCATGTTAAAGTAATGCAGCAGGACACCCCGCAAAAACACTTTATCAGGCACAAATTGCGCCATGTTCACTTAACTACAAACTGTTGTTGTTGACGCTTTAATCCACTGCCCTCTACTACGAACGATACGCGATGACAGGGGTTTGCAACACATGTGTGGATACACGGAACTGTGGGACGCTCCGTTCGTTGCGCCATCTCTTGTCCACCCGCACGAATTAATTCCTAGACCAAATACATATATATATAAAGGGCTACATTGCATTTAAAAAGGCAAAGTGTGATTTTAGTGATGAAAATTATCACACATGTTCTGCGTTAAGTGTTGTGTTCATTTCTCTTCGTTATTTTTTATACGAGTATATATTTGTATTCTAATAAATAACTATAGTGTTATTTAATCCGGGCTGTTTTCGTTGTTTGTGTGAATGATGTTTGTGTGCGTTTTGGTCTCGATGGCCGTCTGATCGTCCGTGAGGTTTCCGAGACTACACACCCCAACCCCTCAGCGCCTAACGCTCATCTCATCTTTGAGACCGACGAGCGATTTGGAAACAATTTGTAGCCCTTCTTGGAGAGGTCCTTCATCGTCCTATCCAGGTAAGTTCAGACCTCAAGTCTTAATTTAATGGCAGGACCAGGAACAACGAACAGCGACCTTATTTCACGGGTTGGTTACAGTAACACGTTTTGTTTGGCTAAAAGACATTGGATTATGTATGCGTTATGTTGATATATTAACAAAATATACATACCAATATAAACAACAATAGTTAATGTTTACAAATTTTTGTTGAACGGATATATGGGACGTGTTGGAAGTGGCGAACGAAAATATTATTATTTATAGCAGTAGGAGTAATAGTGAAAGACGTTCAGAATAATTGCTCGGAAACAATATTGTTTCAGACAAATATATGACTCATACTAGGACCTAATCATGATACTTACGGGTCGAATTCATGAATTGTTTCCTAGACTCGTTAGGTTTCTCATCACAGTATGAATAAAGGTTGTAGACAGATATATGACGTCATTTTGCTAGTATTTTCCCTTTGAAGAAAGCTGTCTCTACACTAAATTGTAAGACCGAAATAAATTGAGCATTTTTTCATTTTATTACACATCATAAGTGTGAATATTGTAGTTCATAAAAACAACTTACCGCAGCGAGAATCGAACCGGAGAACCTTGAATTACGAATCGAATTCTAATGACACTACGCTAAGTCTTCTCTGTTAAGTAAGATTCAAAAAACACTCGTTTGTCAAGCAAATTGCACACGTTTACGATAACGACGAAACACAAGGATTTCTGTCATGGTAAGATACTATAGTCGAGAGAATTCAAGTTTAAATTTAAAAAACAACAAAACAAAAATAGACGTATAGTGTCTCAGTCCACTTTCTTTTCTGATTCACGGAAAGTATATCTGTATCTTGCTATTATTGTAATTACAAATATCAATATCCAAAAGAAGGCCTGAAGTTCTTTTTCCACTTACAAGGAGAAAGCGGAGTTTGGTAAACTAACATCGGGGCAATTTTTTGCAAGGTGATTGTGAACATTACAAGTGTTCATATGACAAACTGGTAGAGAACAATGGCCAAATATAGCACAGAAAAAGCGTCGTAAAGTTCTCGACTCATCGCATTTGCCGTGCGTTGCGGAAATTTATTAAGTGACGGTGTAACGGTATCATTTTACCCCCGGGACAGGTTTACCCCCGGTAAAACTGTACTAGGGGGTAAAGATATCCCGGCTATAACGCGGGAACAGATTACCCCCGGGATCAGATTACCCCCCAAATAAAACACAAGAAAATGAAGTAATACTCGAAATATTGTACCATATTTAAGTTAAACACCTTAGAACACTAACTAGTTGCCCCACCACTTTAGTCCTTTCTCTAATTATACCCCTCCCACAAGAAAAGTGGCAAAATAACACTCACAAAGGAAAAATCGACGCTATTAACGCTGGTTTCACTTAAAGCACATCTAAGACATTAGTACATATACCTCAATACTAACAATTGTCAAAACACGAAATTCAGCAATTAACATAGGAAATAATGGAGGGGGGTAATCGTGTCCCGGGATCAGATTATCCCCCTAAAAAACAAACAAATCAAGTGATATTCGAAATGTTGTTCCATATTTAAGTTAAACACCTTACAACACTAAATAGTTGCCCCTCCACTTTAGTCCTTTCTCTAATTATACCCCTCCCACAAGAAAAGCGGCAAAATAGCACTCACAAAGGAAAAATCGACGCTATTAATGCTGGTTTCACTTAAAGCACATCTAAGACATTAGTACATATACCTCAATACTAACAATTGTCAGAACACGAAATTCAGCAATTAACATAGGAAATAATGGAGGGGGGTAATCGTGTCCCGGGATCAGATTACCCCCCTAAAAAAACAAACAAATCAAGTGATAACCGAAATGTTGTTCCATATTTAAGTTAAACACCTTACAACACTAATTAGTTGCCCCACCACTTTAGTCCTTTCTCTAATTATATCCCTCCAATAAGAAAAGCGGCAAAATAGCACTCACAAAGGAAAAATCGACGCTATTAATGCTGGTTTCACTTAAAGCACATCTAAGACATTAGTACATATACCTCAATACTAACAATTGTCAGAACACGAAATTCAGCAAATTAACATAGGAAATAATGGAGGGGGTAATCGTGTCCCGGGATCAGATTACCCCCCTAAAAAAACAAACAAATCAAGTGATATCCGAAATGTTGTTCCATATTTAAGTTAAACACCTTACAACACTAATTAGTTGCCCCACCACTTTAGTCCTTTCTCTAATTATATCCCTCCAATAAGAAAAGCAGCAAAATAGCACTCACAAAGGAAAAATCGACGCTATTAACGCTGGTTTCATTGAAAGCACATCTAAGACATTAGTACATATACCTCAATACTAACAATTGTCAGAACACGAAATTCAGCAATTAACATAGGAAATAATGGAGAGGGGTAATCGTGTCCCGGGATCAGATTAACCCCCTAAAAAAAGAAGCAAATCAAGTGATATTCGAAATTTTGTTCCATATTTAAGTTAAACACCTTACAACACTAATTAGTTGCCCCACCACTTTAGTCCTTTCTCTAATTATACCCCTCCCACAAGAAAAGCGGCAAAATAGCACTCACAAAGGAAAAATCGACGCTATTAACGCTGGTTTCACTTAAAGCGTATCTAAGACATTACTACATATACCTCAATACTAACAATTGTCAGAATACGAAATTCAGCAATTAACATAGGAAATAATGGAGGGGGGTAATCGTGTCCCGGGATCAGATTAACCCCCCCCTAAAAACAAACAAATCAAGTGATATTCGAAATGTTGTTCCATATTTAAGTTAAATACCTTACAACACTAATTAGTTGCCCCGCCACTTTAGTCCTTTCTCTAATTATACCCCTCCCACAAGAAAAGCGGCAAAATAGCACTCACAAAGGAAAAATCGACGCTATTAACGCTGGTTTCACTGAAAGCACATCTAAGACATTAGTACATATACCTCAATACTAACAATTGTCAGAACACGAAATTCAGCAATTAACGTAGGTAATAATGGAGGGGGGTAATCGTGTCCCGGGATCAGATTACCCCCCCTAAAAAAAACAAATCAAGTGATATTCGAAATGTTGTTCCATATTTAAGTTAAACACCTTACAACACTAATTAGTTGCCCCACCACTTTAGTCTTTTCTCTAATTTTACCCCTCCCACAAGAAAAGCGGCAAAATAGCACTCACAAAGAAAAAACCAACGCTATTAATGCTGGTTTCACTTAAAGCAAATCTAAGACATTAGTACATACACCTCAATACTAACAATTGTCAGAACACGAAATTCAGCAATTAACACAGGAAATAATGGAGGGGGGTAATCGTGTCCCGGGATCAGATTAACCCCCTAAAAAAAGAAGCAAATCAAGTGATATTCGAAATTTTATTCCATATTTAAGTTAAACACCTTACAACACTAATTAGTTGCCCCACCACTTTAGTCCTTTCTCTAATTATACCCCTCCCACAAGAAAAGCGGCAAAATAGCACTCACAAAGGAAAAATCGACGCTATTAAATATGGTTTTACTTAAAGCATATCTAAGACATTAGTACATATACCTCAATACTAACAATTGTCAGAACACGAAATTCTGCAATTAACATAGGAAATAATGGAGGGGGCTAATCGTGTCCCGGGATCACATTAACCCCCCCTAAAAAACAAACAAATCAAGTGATATTCCAAATGTTGTTCCATATTTAAGTTAAACACCTTACAACACTAATTAGTTGCCCCACCACTTTAGTCCTTTCTCTAATTATATCCCTCCCATAAGAAAAGCGGCAAAAGTAGCACTCACAAAGGAAAAATCGACGCTATTAATGCTGGTTTCACTTAAAGCACATCTAAGACATTAGTACATATACCTCAATACTAACAATTGTCAGAAAACGAAATTCATCAATTAACATAGGAAATAATGGAGGGGGGTAATCGTGTCCCGGGATCAGATTACCCCCCCCTAAAAAAAGAAGCAAATCAAGTGATATTCGAAATGTTGTTCCATATTTAAGTTAAGCACCTTACAACACTAATTAGTTGCCCCACCACTTTAGTCCTTTCTCTAATTATACCCCTCCCACAAGAAAAGCGGCAAAATAACACTCACAAAGGAAAAATCGACGCTATTAACGCTGGTTTCACTTAAAGCGTATCTAAGACATTACTACATATACCTCAATACTAACAATTATCAGAACACGAAATTCAGCAATTAACATAGGAAATAATGGAGGGGGGGTAATCGTGTCCCGGGATCAGATTACCCCCGCTAAAAAACAAACAAATTAAGTGATATTCGAAATGTTGTTCCATATTTAAGTTAAATACCTTACAACACTAATTAGTTGCCCCACCACTTTAGTCCTTTCTCTAATTATACTCCTCCCACAAGAAAAGCGGCAAAATAACACTCACAAAGGAAAAATCGACGATATTAACGCTGGTTTCACTTAAAGCGTATCTAAGACATTACTACATATACCTCAATACTAACAATTGTCAGAACACGAAATTCAGCAATTAACATAGGAAATAATGGAGGGGGGCTAATCGTGTCCCGGGATCAGATTACCCCCCTAAAAACAAACAAATCAAGTGATATTCGAAATGTTGTTCCATATTTAAGTTAAACACCTTACAACACTAATTAGTTGCCCCACCACTTTAGTCCTTTCTCTAATTATACCCCTCCCACAAGAAATGCGGCAAAATAGCACTCACAAAGGAAAAATCGACGCTATTAATGCTGGTTTCACTTAAAGCACATCTAAGACATTAGTACATATACCTCAATACTAACAATTGTCAGAACACGAAATTCAGCAATTAACATAGGAAATAATGGAGGGGGTAATCGTGTCCCGGGATCAGATTACATCCATATAAAAACAAGCAAATCAAGTGATATTCGAAATGTTGTTCTGTAGTAAGCTAAACATCTTACAACACTAACTAGTTGCCCCACCACTTTAGTCGTTTCTCTTATTATACCCCCTCCCACAAGGAAAGCGGCAAAATAGCACTCACAAAGAAAAAATCAACGCTGTTAATGCTGGTTTCACTTAAAGCGTATCTTAGGCATTAGTACATATACCTCAATACTAACAATTGTCAAAAGACGAGATTCAGCAATTAACATAGGAAATAATGAAGGGGGTAATCGTGTTCCGGGATCAGATTATCTCCATATAAAGAAACAAGCTAATCAAGTGATATTCGAAATTAGTCTTATATTAAGTTAAACACCTTACAACACTAATTAGTTGCCCCACCACTTTAGTCCTTTCTCTTATTGTACCCCTCCCACAAGAAAAAGCGGCAAAACAGCACTCACAAAGGAAAAATCAACGCTATTAATGCTGGTTTCATTTAAAGCATATCTTCGTCATTGGTACACATACCTGTATATTAACCCTAGGAACAGCAAGGTACTTTTGGGTTACGTGGATAAGCAACGGAAAGTGGGATTCTCTGATTCCTACAGCATAGAAGTCATTATTTGTCACGAAAAGTAATTTATTTTGACTGATGCGAATTTGAGATGTGTAAGACTTCATATATTTTTATTCTCTATTATTACGAGGTTTCTAATACAGTGTTGCAAACTGTATATTTGGAATTGTTTTAGTTACCAATTTTTATTTATGTCGGTAAGTATGACCTACTTACTTTACTTGTTTTTGTAGAAAAAGTATCACAGATCAATAGCAACTTAGTACAGTGTAGTGTTTGTACAAAGGCGGCTTCTAAAAGCAATTTGGTGGTGGTGCAGAAAAGTGGGGAAGAAGGGGGAAGAGTGGGGAATACTTCAGTATTCCAATTAATTCAGGATTAATCTTTTATAATTCCATCCCGATTATCCTTGGAATGGCGATTTTTTTTTTCAAATTTTGTTTCCGCGAAAAGATAGACATTGTGAGGGACGTTTATTGGACACTATAGGGAATCTCACCAGTAAAGCAGTGTTGCCAACACAATAATTGTTACAGTTTTTCTAGTAGCACAACGTCAGGGTTTTGCACCTATGGAATGAATATGAAAAACGTAAGCAAACAAGCTACGACTTCTCTGTCAGGTTTGTAAACTAACACACTACATCATGAATATTACAAGGGATACATTGCAAGAAACGTACCATTGATTCCATTTGTTCAATTTGCATTATCAAATAAAATGTTCAAATCACTGTCCTAAGCATCAAAATCAGAAAGTGTTATTTCCACCTTGCTATATTCGAGCTAGTGATGGGCGAAAAACCGGAAAAATATCTTTAGGTTTTTCCCTGAGTTTAAAGCCGGTTTTCCCCCATTTCGGGAAAATATAGGGTTTTTTATATAACGACGAGAAAAAAATATATTTTTATCTATAATTATTTTTGTTTATAATTGTAGCTATCTCTCTTGACATAGAGAAAATTGCATGTTCTCTCGCAATATAATAATACAGTTCTCATAAGTTTTACTATTATATGAGGCGGTACATGAGTTTTATGTCTGATGTTACCCCAACATGTTTTGCATTAGTTCTTAAGAAAATCCGTAGATATTTGTGCAGAAATGAAGAATATGTTTCCTTTTCTGGTCATCTCCGACAATCCAAACTTACAGACAACTTGAAGATGTCTGAAGAAAAGATTAACAGAAAAATGAGATTAAAAAGTGGATACTACTAGATAGGCAAATAAAAACGATGCTTTAAGAACTGTGTTGTCCTGTTTTGATGTGATACAAATTCTTTACAATCCGAGTATAGACATAGATCCATATGGCGATACTAAAGCTACATGTAAAGGTTTGCTCAGACAACTTATTATGATGTTGTTGGTGCAGTGCATATCTCTACTAAGATATTTAAAGTTCTTAATCCTGTGATGGTTTGTCTTCAAGGCACAACAGTTGATTATAGAATAGTTTATTCAGTGATTGATGGAATGAAAAAAGAAGCTTAGATCACTAAGTAATAATGAATCGTGGAATAATATATGTTCAAAAATAGATGCATTTGGTGATTGTATCTATCATTTGGCATTGGTACTGTATATTAACAACTGTCGGAATACTAAATTCAGTAATAAACATAAGAAGTAATGAAGGGGGTAATCGTGTCCCTGGATCAGATTACCCCCATATAAAAAAAAACAAGCAAATCAAGTGATATTCGAAACGTTGTTCCGTATAAAGTTAAATACCTCAGAACAGTAATTAGTTCGTCCACCGGTTTAGTCCTTTCTCTTACTATAACCCTCCCCCAAACAAGAAGGGGCATAATAGCACTCACAAGGGAAAAATCAACGTGATTAGTGAAGGGTTCTTTTAACGCATATCTCCAACATTAGTGCTCATAAATGTATACTAACAATGCGGAAGAGTAAATTCGGTAATCAACATAGGAAATAATGAAGTTGGGTTTCCTGGTCCCGGGATCGAATTATGCCACACAAAACGTAATCAAATAAAGTGATATTCGAAATGTTGTTCTCTGCTAAGTTAAACACCTCGAGACAGTAATCAGTTTACCCGACGCTTTATTCCTTTGTCTCATTATATTCCTCTGAAGAAAAGCCAGTAAAGGAACCCTGAGGCGATTACTATCCACCATAATGTGTTATTCTGCATTGCTGCTCACTTCTTTCAGATACTGATATTTGTAATAATGTATAGGTACGTTCTTTTAAGGGGAGTTTAAAGTAGATTCCCCAAGAGATGACTGGAAATTTTCCCAAGTATTAGAGTATATTTTTGTAGAAAGATACATTATTAAAAATAAGTCAAACGGGTTCAACAGATCAATATTAAAACTTTGCTCATAACCAATTGAATCTCCAATAAGAATAATTCGTGCAGTTATCTGATAGTTCGTTTCTTTTCTTTGTCAAAGAGGTAAATTTTTAATAAAGTATACGGACCACCACACTAAACGTCCTCGCTCCAATTTCTTAAAATAAGTGGTGATATTGTGGAGATGTTTAACATTTATTTGGAAAATAGAATAAAAGAATATATTTGTGCAGAACTTCATTTGAGGAAATTTTCCGTCCCAAAACTTTTTCCATATTGTATATTAGAGTTAGTTATGAAATATTACTAGGGTAACTGAAAGTATGTTCACCATTGAAATGCAATTTATTTCTAATGAGTTGGGTTTACAAAAGTAACTCATTTATATATTTACTATGTCCGTGTGTGTATGTATGTATGTGTGTCCGTCTGGGAGACAAAAATCTCAAGAACTCATGGATCAGAAACAATTTTGGCCAAAATATAAAGGATCAAAAGTTATGAGACTAGTTTGTTATTTTCGGAAGTGCTTCAAATATACCATTTTCAGTTTTACTGTTGATCACCCTATAACAAAAACGGTAAATAGATAATGAGATGTGGTTTTCTGCAATCGATTAAGCGCCTCAAGAACATATTTCAGGTCCATCCACATTTTTCTACTAAAACCGAAAGTGGTTCAAATTCCCTATAATTTCCGGTTTCAATAAAAATTGAACTACATAGAGCAGAAACGGTAAAAGAAAGAAGCGTTTTTCTCCAGTCCATTAAGCGTTTCAAGGAATAGCTTTCATCTAATTCGTTAATCTTGAACTAAAACTGAAAGTGGTAGAAATTAACCCCAATTCTGGTTTCAATACTTATCTCAAAACAGTAGAAATTGTAACATATAGCAAGAACACATCTCGAGAGCTACTTGATGGATCATCACCAATTTTATCCTAAATATAAAGGATCAAATGTTAAAACTCGTTTGTTATCAGAACCATGTATTCAAGCCGGAAGTGATTCAAAGAAACCATCTCCGGTTTTAACATTGATCGCCATACAACAAAAACGGTAATAGAGAGAGAGAAGTAGTTTTCTCCAACCAATTAAGCGCCTCAAGAATATATTTCAAGTTCACCCGCAACTTTCTACTAAAACCAAAAGTGGTTCAAATTCACTACAACCTCCGGTTTCAATAAAAGGTGGTTTCAGATTTACTCCGGGGAAGGACTTACAATTCCGGAGGATGAAAACAGTACTGTAAAAGTACTGGATACGTACCTGATGGACCTATTTCTAATGAGCAAGCTGCTATGAGCAAGGTAACAGAATTAAATCTTGTTGGCGCTAGTGGCGTTCACTTATTTTTCAACAATGCAGAGGATTGCAATATAGCAGCTATATTGGATTTCAAGTATGGATGGAAAAATATTTTTACAATCACTACATGATAGTCTTCATAATGATTATTGTTTATAGCTGACACAAATAGTCATATATATACAAAACCCTTCATTTGGTTAGAGGGTTTGCCTCCAGATGCCTATAATTCTGCTCGCTTCGCCCATCATTGAAATACCAACTTTCATGTCTCTAACCTTTCGGAATTCTATAATATACCAAATTTTAACTCATGTACATTCATGTCCAAACTGATTGTCGCATATCTATAACTGTATTCTTGTAAGAATACAATTTGATAATGATTTAGCAGGGTACTTTTGATACTATTACTATGTTTATAATCGGGAAATGTATATTTTTGGTAAAGTTTATAGAAAAAGAATTATAAATACGAAAATTAGAATGAGTAATACAAAATATTGGTAAATGGACAAGAAAGTTTTATTTTCGTTTTATTGTTCTTATTTACTATTCTTTTGACATGCAATTTGCCACATACATGTCTTTTCCGATTATTCACCTACCAACATTACAAGAAATAATGGGCGAATTCCTTATCAAATAATATTCCCACAACAACATATTTATAGAGACATGCAACAATAATTTTGGACATGAGTGTACCAGGGACCGGCACCCCCAATTTAACCTCAAATTCTACGTTTGTTCGGCCTACGTCCTCGCACTTCATAAACTTCTAAGCAGTTCAAATAAGAATCTTCATGTCCTTTACCTTACGGGATCCCAAGATATAAACATCTTATTACAATAATTATAGTCCTTATCCTTTCCCCCTCCTTTTCTTCCTTTCTAGGACACAAATCAAAAACGGTGAAATACGTATCAAATAATTTTAAATCAGGAATCGAAATATCAAATTACGTGTTTCTAAACTTTACAAATTCCGACATATCGAGATTTCATTATAATAATTCTAATCCCCATCCCCAAGATATTAAAGTCTAATTATAATAATTACACAGTAAAAATTGGTTGTGTTAATTCAACTCAATTTTAACACATGGCAGTGGTTCCAGCGTGACTATCACTATGCGGTGTTAGTTCAACACATACTCCACGGTGTTGGCGTTTAAAACATGGGATGTGTTACGTCTTTAACACATAACCGATGTTGAGCCGTGCCGTAAGCGTTAATGAACCACAAAATTACTCCCTCAAAATATGTTAAATCGCCTATATGCGTAATGTGTTTACATTATGATGAGTCTAAAAAAAACATTTAAACAAGTAAAATAATATTGCAGTGGCGGGGGAAGGGCGCGATCCACCAACCTTTCGATAACTAGCCACGTGCTCTTCCGACTTGACCACGGGAAGCGATGAAGAAAATGTCGCTTGTAGAGAGATAAATTGTTGAGGTCTTTTGAATTTGGCTAATCAGAGTGCTCCTTTAAGCCGTGTATATTCGACGATAACCGTTCGGAATAAGATAGTCTAAACTCTGCCCGCCATGTATACCTGGATTTGTTTAAGTATTTCTTTCTACTGTGTTTGTCTGTAGCTTCAATTCATAAGCCTTTATAATTAAATACGGCACTCACGCAGAAAACAACAGCGAAGATTCTACACTTGTGTTAATTTAACATACAGGTTGTGTGTCATTTCAACTACCGGCGTTTGACACACAACTCCGAATGGAGAGTTAGTTGTTCTAACCACTTGTTTGTGTAATATTTTAACACAATCGCGTTACCACATAGGCATGTCGTTGAAATAACACAACGATTTTTACAGTGTATAGTTCTCATCTTTTTTCCACCTCTTTTCCTACTTTCTAGTAAGTGTCAAGAAATGCTGAGACGAGTGTCAAATTATTTGAAAACAGATATCCAAGTTACAAATTTCAAGTCCCTAACCTTAAGGAATTCGGAGATCGGATCATATTTTTCAAATACTTGACATCCCATCAACCATCCCACCTTCCCCGTCGAATTTCCAGAAACCTCTTCTTTCGTGGTACGCTTCATCTCAAATGCTGTGTACCAGTAGCGTAGCCAGGATGGGTGTTTGGGGGGGGCAAGTACTGTTATAGGTACATATAGAAAAATTACAAACAAAAAATATATAAACATAAAAATATATAAAAAATTACAAATATCAAAGTACGAAAGTACATTGTCGGACCTCTTTGGGAGTGGCCCGTCCGCTCCGGGCTCCCCTTCCCTACGTCACTGCTATGTACTATCCAAATCTCAAGTTACACTTAACCGGTTTTGCCTTGCGTAGATCAGCCACTCACTCACTCACTCGCTAAGGACCTCGTACATTTTCTATAGACAGTTAAACACACTGTGAAAGCATAAAAATGTATTTGAACATACTATACAATCATGGTTATATTAATGTATACACACTACTTACATAGTACACAAAGACATGTAAAATTCATTTTTAAAAATTCAAAGGACCTCTGAATATTATATCAGCTGTTATTGCACACAAGATTAACTGACCACTTTCTCAAATATAAGTGTTTCAATTACAATGCAAAAGACGGGCAGATATCATATCAAACATGTACTATAGATTATACTGTATTAAACGAATACTTGAAAAATGGATTGAGAACAAGTTATGCAGAGTATTTGTGTAAATACTGCAAATTCAAATTTCATTCAAATACTGAAAATCAGCTTAAGTAATTCTTGTGCTAATGGTGCAAATAAAAATTGTAAAAATAGCAAAATAAAACCATGGATAACAAAAATGCAACTGAATGTTATTCCGGACAAGATCGTTTCGTAATAAAGAACCAAAATTATTTAGAATTTCAAGAATTTTACAGTGTATATATAATGTTAACTTACATGAATAATAAAAGAGGTTTTAAAAAATTGCTACTTGACAGAAATTAAAAGCAGCAACAGCAAAATAAGGAAGATAATAATCGACATTATAGATAAAACTGTAAAGAAACATGTAGAATCAGATTTATTACACACTAAAAGGAGTTTGATAAAGTATACACATAATCTTATGTTAGTAGTCGAAACACTTAATGAACGTTGGTTCAGTGTTAATAGAAAGTAGTTACCATAGAGAAAAATGATAATATATATTTTTTTTTAATTTAAAGTTACGAACTAAAATGGCTAACTGCATATTTTAACTGCAATTACTGAAAACTTTATAAATGAATTTACTACAAAAGAGGAATTTTATTTTTCAATCAATTTTCAATGTTGAATCAATGTTGAATCAATTTTATTCAACAAGAACATCTAAGAACGCGGTAGACAGCAGCAAAGCTATCTTCAATTAAATTGTAATGCAAATTTTAAGAATTTTATTTTATTACCTATTAAATTATTCTTTGACTCTTCTGTTCACTGCAGAAAATCACGCATATTATAAAAACAAACTAAAGTGTCTTTGGGCACCTACTAGGATTATTTTATTCAAAATGGATGAAGTGCATTCTTATGACATGATCTCATATTTAGAGTTCAGTTGATAATTTATAATACTGGTTTCCTCCGAATTTCTGATCAGCTTAAACACTCAACTTCGTAATTCATGGTCCCTGATTGGATTCCAAAACTAGTTAGGTTCACATTTCGACGTCTTGCGTTATTCGTATCCGTTTAAATGTAATGCATTGCACCTCTATATAGCATAATTTTCTTTTCTTGAATAACCATGTGAGTAGTTACATATTGCCGCTTGACTCGTATTCCCAGCGAAGTATACTGTTAGTTCTAATTTTAGATATTATCATGGAGAAAAAAAAAGTTATGCAGAAAAAAATTATCTTGTAGCTTTATATTAATTAGCTTTACATTATCTACTTTGATTTGTTTTGTTACGGATAATCTGTATAACATATTTCAAAATGTACGCTGTACTTTAAGTTGTTTTAACCCTTTTGAACCTGCCCCCGACCTCTCAGTACAAACGACTTCCGTATATCAATAAAAAGTACTTCGTTTGTACCGGTTTGTACCGCAAATATTTTTGTTTGTATTGTACTGCAGTATAAGAAATTAAGAAAACAAAGTGGGCTCCCCACAATGTTCTAGAATCGATTTAATTGGCTCATTTGAAAGACCTTTGTTTGTACCTTTGTAAAATAAATGTAATTTATGACAGAAAACTGAAACTAAAAAAATTGGCTAACTTTGCCCTTTCCCTGCTCCCCCATATAAGCAAGAAGTACAAATACACGATATTACCATGTAGTGGCCTACTTTATTGCTTCACGTACCAATTTTTATGAATCTATCCCCCAAAAGGGGGAATGACCCCCAAAACCATTCCAAAAAAAAACGATATTTACTCCCCTCTCATCGCCACGTGGTACCCCCACATACACAAAATACACACTGGTGGAAAGCTGCATCCTTCAGGAATAAATTGATACCAAAACCATCTCTAGC
This sequence comes from Thermobia domestica, assembly GCF_964235325.1. Classification (NCBI taxonomy): domain Eukaryota; kingdom Metazoa; phylum Arthropoda; class Insecta; order Zygentoma; family Lepismatidae; genus Thermobia; species Thermobia domestica. The sequence goes on from NC_137460.1 coordinate 100,092,570, forward strand.
CTTAATTAGGAACTAAGCCATTGAGGTTTAAAGCATGCCGGTAGCCAGCCCCAAAATGTAATGTGGAGGGCTCAAGTTAGGGGGGGCCTGATCCAACCGTATTATATATAGTTCATTTGCAAGCCTACCATTTAAATTTTAGGGGGCCAGCAAAAATTTAGGGGGACCTCCCCTAGACCCATATGGATACGGGCCTGGTTTAAAGCCCTGACACAGAAAGTTGCGTCATGGGCGTTGAAAGATGAAGAATGCAGACGACCAGTAGAAGGTAACACAAAGAAACTAAACTACATATTCCGTGAACGGAGATCGGGAAAATCCCGGTTGCTTTCTCCGGAATTGAACATTTGAAAGGATCGAGATTAGAGAAGTTCCTGAAATTTGATCTAGTGGTTGAATATAGATGGCAAGCAATACCTGTGAGTAGGGATGGGCACGAGTCGAGCTAAAACTCGACTCGATTCGAACTAGACTCGAATTACATTCGAGTTTTGAGTCGAGTCAAAGGTAATTTTCTCGAGTCGAGTTACGAGCCGAGTCACTCTTTTGAGGTCGAGTTTCGAGTAGAGTCGAGTTTGATAAATGGCTCACTCGTTCAGCTCGTTTTAGCTCGTTTTGAAAACATGGCCTGATTAAATGATTGGACTGGAAAGTGAAAGGTATTTGAAATGTAAGCAGTAATGTGGAATACTTTTAGTGTTGCTCACGACATAGGACGCTACTCGCATCTCGTCTCGCTTCGATAACGAGACGACAATAGATTTTATAACAAGACAGCCTCAAATGTCGTGAGCATCAATATAAGTATGTACTATAGTTCTTACCATCTAGGTTGAGACTTGGACGGTCGAATTTTCGAGCCCAAACAGAATCCCAACCCGGGTAATGATGTCAACTGCCTCTGCTCTCTTCAACTGAGTGAACAGGTCGAGCCTGCTTACTTGGGATGAACCATCGGCTCGGCTCAATTGAACCGATGATTTGAGTCGGTCCGGTTGGGATGAGCGATTGACTTGGCTCAACTGAGCCGATAGCTCGAACTGGCTCGGTTGGGATGAGCCATCGACACAGTTTGACTTGGCGTAGGTGAGCCATCGACTCGAGAGGGCTCAGTTGAAACGAATCCATCCACTCGGTTCAACTGAGCCGATGGCTCCATTGGGCTCGGTTAGGGTGAGGCATGAACTCCGTTCGGTTACACTCAGTTGAGCCATCGGCTCTAGCCGGATCAATTGGGATGAGCCATCGGCTCAAGCCACCTCGGCTGGGATGAGCTGTTGGCTAGGGTCACTTCTCGGTAAGGATGTGCATGAGTCGAGTCGAGTCGAGATTTAAGACTGTCTCCACTCGTCTCGAGAAAACGCTGTCTCGAGTCCGAAATGTATTCCTGTGTCGACTCGACTCGAAATTCGAAACGAGACGTCTCGAATTTCGAGTTGAGACAAAATGTACGAGGTAATATATACAGTATAGTAATAAATCAAATGCAGGATATTGGCAACATTTTAATTACCCTGCAGCAAATGTCATGACACTTGGACAACTGATAGATGATGAGCCAATATTTTTCCGGGTTAGAGTTGTCCAACTTTCAGTGCAAGAAATATATATATATATATATATATATATATATATATATATATATATATATATATATATATATATATATATATATATATATATATTGCCTTGTGAAATTTTGATGCTTTGATGCTTATATGTCGCGCCACCATTTTTTCTACACTTTTCGAAACATTTCGAAATTCAAAATTAATACTAAAATTTCTTTGCCAATTTTCGATGAATTTAATGTATACATGTCTTGTGGAATTGCATATGTGTATATGTTGTTTGAACCAGACATATAAACAAGGGTTTCCTGAACAATGAAATTGTAAATGTAATGTTTTTACATTACCTGATCAATTCCAAGATTAGTGAGGAGGTTGGAAATACAAATTTTCGCATCCCCTTTTGAATTCTCATGGTTTGATGTAACAAAATATGCTCGCCTTTTGTGATTTGCCGGTAAAGGAGAAAAACCTCTTATAGTACAGCCCAGTTCCAGTTTCCTCTTATTATACAGAGAATTATCTATAGTTTTTGTGTAATCCTTAAGAACAGTGCGAACATTTGTGACAAAACCCATTATAATGCAAAAAGATTGAGCACTATGGTTTTCCAGCTATGGTAGAGATTTCGCGATTAGGGAGTTTTTAAAAAATGGAAAAGTTGGACAAATAAACATACACATATACCGGTTGAGTTGATTTTGAGTTTAACGTCCCTTTCAGCAGCAAGGCTATGTGAGACGGGACCTACTGATTAATGTGGAATCCAAAGCACATGAACTCCCGCCGGAAATCGAACCCGGGTCTCCTACGCCATACACATATACCAGTTGAGTCGAATGGTAGAACCTTACTACACTCGCTTGAACTATCTGTTTTTCTCTGTTAATTTTAGTTGTTTCTTTAGGCCACATTGAAAATCTTAGACGCACAGTACATGTGACAAGTTCTCTTATCCTTTAAGGTGAGTCGTCACTGAGCTCAACGAAGCTGGAGATAAGTTTAGGCAAACAGAATACAAAATATGAAGATTTTTACTAAATATGAAAATATTATCAAATATGAAATATTAAAACACACCATTTCGATTCAACACACCATGAGACATTAGGACTATTGTTCTTATTATTGTGTGCGGCATGGTTTAAAAATTGAAATTTCATATTTTGCTCTGCTTATAAAAAATGATGGTTGTTTTCATATGATAATTTAGGAAAGTAGGCGGTTTAAGTGTTATACAATAATACTAAATAAACTGAGCTGTGCTTCTTCCAGTTTTGCGGGAGCACTACTTCGTGGAGTTCTGAGCTTGCTCCCCCCCCTGGAGGAAACCGAAATAATACGTCTGTATTATAATAATAAATAGAATTGTACCGTGTAAAAATAATGTGTCCCTCTGAATACTAAGTGTGCCCCCGGAACGTTTTTTTCTGAAAGAAACACTGTTACAGAGGTCGGCATTCAATTTGTTTTTAGTATTCAGATACAAACCGCCTATTTTTCATGTTTATGCACGGTTCATTCATTTTGAGTTTAACGTCCCGTTCAGCAGCGAGGCTATATGAGACGTGGACCTACTGATTAACGTGGAATCCGAACCACATGAACTCCCGCCGGGAATCGAACCCGGGTCTCCCACGCCAAAGACGCGTACGCTAACCGCTTAGCCACAGAGGAGCTCTGTTTATGCACGGTGTTCTTATGATAACAATAATAATAATAATTTGTAGTATTAGTAGTAACTAAGTAATTATATTTTCTATGTAGGATAATTGAAAAGAGTACTTGAAACTACACACAATTTTTTTCCAGCCGAGTTCTCGAGTCGAGTTAAAAGATATCTGTTAAAAGTCTTGTCGAGTTTCAAAGAAAACTCCCTTGAACTCGCTCGTGCCCATCCCTACCTGTCAGCGTGTAAAGATGTAATATATATGCCTATTTATATTATTGTTTTAAACAAAATAAACATTTTAAGCATGAGGTTTGTTTAAAACAAAGTACAAGCAAACATAAAAACGTTCTTTTTTTTAAAAAAAAAATGTTTCTTTTCAATCACGGTATTAAGACAGTTGTTAAAGGACTAAAGTGGTGGGGCAACTAATTAGTGTTGTAAGGTGTTTAACTTAAATATGGAACAACATTTCGAATATCACTTGATTTGTTTGTTTTTTAAGGGGGGTAATCTGATCCCGGGACACGATTACCCCCCTCCATTATTTCCTATGTTAATTGCTGAATTTCGTGTTCTGACAATTGTTAGTATTGAGGTATATGTACTAATGTCTTAGATGTGCTTTAAGTGAAACCAGCATTAATAGCGTCGATTTTTCCTTTGTGAGTGCTATTTTGCCGCTTTTCTTGTGGGAGGGGTATAATTGGAGAAAGGACTAAAGTGGTGGGGCAACTAATTAGTATTGTAAGGTGTTTAACTTAAATATGGTACAATATTTCGAGTATTACTTCATTTTCTTGTGTTTTATTTGGGGGGTAATCTGATCCCGGGGGTAATCTGGTCCCGCGTTATAGCCGGGATATCTTTACCCCCTAGTACAGTTTTACCGGGGTAAACCTGTCCCGGGGGTAAAATGATACCGTTACAACGGCGTGACAGTCAGAAGCGTTTTTTGACTCACGTTCTAAGCGTTACGGGTTCTATTCGCGCGGGTGTCAACTTCTTTTGTTTTTTGCTTCAACCAGTAAAGTAGCCACTTTCAGATACAAGTAAAATGTTAATTCTCCATATGTTTATAATGAATTAAAACAGTAAAAATATTTTAAATCAGTTGTAAAATCCATCAATATGTCACTATAACTGGCAAGGGCGCTAATCCTGGGCCCCCAAAGCTCATGTTGGCGAAATGTTTTTTTATGAATATGTATTTTTGATTATTATATTTATTACTGTATTTTTTTTATGAATGCCACCCCCCAAATTTACAGAGAAATCGGCGCCGTTGTTATCTGGAAACAAAATATAATCTATAATCGTAAATATATTGATATCACGAGTTATATTATGGTTACCACAGTCGTTGTACAAAAAATGTTCTTATGCTTCGTGTCTACATCTGTTAATAGTGTGTGTATTACAAGCACTGGCACAAATGGCACGGGGGGTTGAGAGGGACATGTCCCCTCCAATCTTGAAACTGAGGGATTGTGCCCCCAATAATCCGATTTGAAATGTTTCTTGGGGGGAGATTTCTGACGAATTGTGTCCGATTGCTACAAAGAAAAGTTAGATGAAATTGATATTCCCCCGGAATAAGCATCAAATTCGCCCGTCTCACAATGTTGAAATCAACTCTGCTCCCCTGATCCTCCAGAATATTGTTTTTCAACATCATAAATATTTTCAACATCGCTTTATGGGAACAGTCTCCCCTCCCCCAACATAGGAGACAGATTTTCGCCGCTTAAAAGAAGGGGAATAAGGGGTCATCTCCCTTGGTTATAGTATTAACAAAGAGGATTTCCTTCTCATCCCCCTTGTAATTTTCACACTGTCAACAGATGTAGACACGAAGCGTCAATAATATTTTTTACACAACGACTGTGGTAACTATAATATAACTCGTGTTATCAATATATTTACGAAATAGATTACATCGGGACAATTGGGAAACACGAATTGCCATATTTTACATATACAATATCTACACACAATTTCAATCCTTTCGATCGACTCCTTCCCGTACTTCTACTATAATATTTACTTTCTTATGGAAGAGGCCTTGGCCCCAATACTGTTTTAACGCCAAGCTAAAAACACATGTTGTAACATCAAATATCAGAAGAAAATAAAACGTCTGTCATCGCTGATCAATCGGCACCGAAATTTCTAAAGTAAAAAAGAATGTACTGGTCGTTCGTGGATCCGATTCGATTCGACTACCTTCAGATCAGGGGCGTCGATAGTCGCGTCCTCCCCAGACTTTAGTTAAGTAAATTTAAAGAAACTATACTACTTTGTATATGTAAATTTCGCCTGAAAGAGGATTTTGATTTTGATTCGACTCCAGCGTTTAGATCACTGGTCGAGCGCCTTGACCACTTAACCACGATTACTACGCAGTAATTGATTTGTCTTTAGTTTGTATACTACACGCGTATAATACACGCGCCGTATCTGATTCAAAATAAAGGAGTTTTGCCTTTTGTTTTTAAAATATCTGTAATGTTAATAATTTAGTGAATACAGCGATACAATGTCCTCCGATTTTGTGTTTTGCCAATCAATCTGACTATTAACAAGCTACACTTTTGAGCGAACAGAAAACGATCTTTGTTTAGGTGAGCTGGAAGAAGTAACGCTTAAGATGACTGGTTAGAGTTGGAATTTCTTTAATCTGTTGACCCGGGTTTGATTCCCGCCTTCGCTGTTTATTTTTAAAATGTTTCATTTACAAGTCTGAGCACCAGTTGGATAGTACTAAATGAAAGATAATCTCCAGCGTAGAAATTCACTGATAATGTAATCCTCAAAATAAAGGAAAGAAAATGAATGGAGAAAACGAGTTAAAGAGTTAAATCTGTGAATGGTTCTATATTTGATATTATCCGTTAAATTCATGCATTGTAAGTTGTTGTTGACACTATATTCTCCACTTCTCTCTTTGTGTCTCAATGTGTAAGATTTTACAAATATTATACAAGTCATGAACCCTCAGTTATATTTGTAACCTAACGGAAATACGTTAATAAGGATTAAATTCTCCCATTCCTTTGAATGTTATCGAATTTTGATTTTTTAATACTTACAAATAAATTGGCAATAGTTAGTATTTTGAAAAATTATTTAACGAATAATGAAATCAACAATATCTTCTTTCGAAGTAGTATTACGTACGAATCAGTACCGCCGGAACCTAGGAGTTCATACCTTGTTAGACCCTCAAAATTTTCATTGGAGGTTGGATTCTCCCCCTCAAAAGATCCATCCATACTTTTAATTGATTTGCAGGTATGATTAGCGCGAAACTTTGCACAAACCTTTGGGTTAGCAAAAAGAAAATAATCTACCATATATACCACATAGCCTATCGGTATATTATTTGATCCTTGGATATGTATAGTTATATGACCTAAGTAAACTTGTTTGTATAATCCTCATTCGAGTTAATTATAAGGTTAAATAAGTCCCCCACTGTTATCTTCTCTTCGGCGTCTTTGGTATATGTGTATGTTTCAAGTGATTGTGTATAATTTTATGTGTATACCATACCAACAAGAAGTACTGCGAGTTCAAGTATCCAAAGACTCACTTTTGTCATTTCGTCAGTCAGCGTTTCACTCGCGCACGAAAATACTCTTTAGGATTTGATATTTTAACAGGTGAGGCAACTTCACGCTGCTCTTCTAACTACTGTACCAGGCGTAATTAATCTTAGTTGGGTTACCTATTTGACGCATTTTGTACATCAAGAATTTTTGTGGTCTGCTGCTCATATTTAGGGAAATAAAATGAAGCATTAATTAAAGAATTTTTATATGTGATGTACCTCAGGTTTTGAAAATTTATTTTGCATACTTAAGTAAAAATTCACAATATATTTAATGTGATTTAAAAATATCATTATGAAACTTTACATATGCCACTTTCTTTGAAGAGGTTATTCATTTTTCTGGTAACATTACATAGTTATCGTTATAATCCTTTCGTGATTTCTTGCTCCGAAAATAATTTGATAACAATTTCCACATCCTTCTTTTCAATACAACTTAACACAAATTAGTGAGTTCGGCAGGGACAGAAAGAAATCACAGTCTGATGCAACTACGCACGGACCATGCAGTGAACACATTAAAATTTTCTCAAGACATAACGGATATATATAGATACGTAGCAGTCTTTCGTTATCAATATGGTATACGATATACTTTCTGTTAGCAAAAGCTTTCGTTATTTTGAATCGCTAGTAATACTCGTAATGGATGTCGGCTGAGAACGTTTGAGTCAATCATTAGGGTAGTCGGCATCAGCAGGTCATGCACGATGGTATTCTACCAAACACACAGCATGAGTTTCATGGGTTTCAGTGTGGGTATTCCCGCAGACTATGGAGCTTTTCCTTGCTTCAACGGCGAATATCTGCATACATTGTTGTCATACGTTATTCAATTTCCATTTATCGTGATCGACGTGTTCAGAAATAATTAGAGTTCATTACATTTTAGTAGAGATTGGCGAACAGAAATTCCCGAGTGTATATATATATATATATATATATATATATATATATATATATATATATATATATATATATATATATATATATATATATATATATATATATCAGATACTGTGGTGTCAGATACTGTACCAGATATATATCAGATACTGTGGTACAAATCATTCGAGCTTCTTTATGAATGCGTTTTCCCCAATTGATTTACCATTGTTTGTTAATGTATGTTTAGGTCACTGATAATGTTGTGTTTTTCAGTTTGCTGGTCTTTTGTTTACTTTTGACAGAATATAATGTTTTTAAAATGTGATTGGCCAATTACTAAAGAAATCTTGGAGAAAGAGACTTCCAGAAGAAGAGCGACTGAAATATCATTTGACTGTTGATTTGGCATTGTGTCTTTTTCACAAAGAAAGCATATTTCTTCACACCCTTGCACATAATGCTAATGTCACATATGTTTCGAGGCAATAATATGAACACTGATACCATCGATACATTTATTTCCGTACTTTTATCACTATGTAATTAGGGACGAAGGGCGATGGAAGTGATTGACTTGCAAAATAAATTCAGAACTATCAATTTAATTGCCCATTCTATAACTTTTAGAGTTGATGAGATGACAATGATACTCCTGATTCCGAAGCTAAGATTCTCCTGACATGCGTATATTAAGGCTTGAGCTTCAGTATTTTTCATACGCTTATTCTAATTGTAAGGCGAAGAATTGTTTTAGCCAAAATAGAGACGAAGGAAGACAATAGAATGAGAACAAACGATATAATTGGATTAGTGCAACTTTATGCTAAGGATAGAACAACATGTCAGACTATCAAGGGCACGCATTGTGCAGTATTCTTTTATTAGATTACAGTTTACGATCTCTTTCATTAGTGTGGCTATATTAGACGTAGAACTACTACTTAAGCTTAGATAACTTTGTGATGAACCAACACCATGTGTGCGGATTTTCTAGGGATTCCCACATTTCCCTCCACTTTCCTCATTTAACTATTTCATTAATTTCTCAACATCACATCTCTTTTAGCCTAGCCGACATATTCGTGGGACTTAAAACATAAAGACTTTATTGCATTTTTTAAGCTGAGAAGTGAAGAATATTATTTCCAACCGTTAATTCAACTTCTGTATTCTGTTCCCAAGGTGTGTGTAGCTTTAGAATATGGTAAGGAGGGAACACAGGCAGTATAACTGCAAAACATATCCAAGGTGATTTCTTTACTGTCATTTCCATCTTTATATGCGATTCACTTTCTCATCATTGCTTTGTTTACTTTAGCAAATAGATAAGCTCTCTAAGGGTTTTCATTTACAAATATATTTTTAAATGTGAGTGAAATTGAACCTTCACTACTGTGATAAAATACATTAAAAAGTATTAGAGTAAAACAAATTCATAAGATATAAATATTATATCTCTTTTTTTGTATATACTATCAGTATTTTGAATTCCTATTGCTGATTCAAAATAATTTTTACAATTGTATTCTAAATTTTATTGTAAATTGTATTCTAAATTTTAAATTATAATAAACTTACGATATTTAACTTCTGCTTTATGTTCTAAGTTATTCCAATATTAAACAAAACTAAAGGGAGCATCCGTTGAAAGCACAAGTGATTCGTGTTCAATTACCAAAGTTGTTAGAAACTACTTAATAAAGGTTGTATATCACGTTTAAGTTCATGGAAAAGTTAGTACAGGCTTCGTAAAATAAAAAGAGTTATTTACGCTATCTGCAAATGTATCATTTAAGGTGTTAAAGGATGAAACTCGTAAATATATAATTTCCAAGAAAATTACACTTGACGCATTTGAGCACTGAACGCGCCATATGTTATTAATATATTATATCTTGAAGTTTAACTCTCAAATGCAGCAAGGTCTTCAACTTACCTTCAGTTTTGATGATACGGGAACAAGTATGCTAAAATTTATCTCTATCATGTCAGCCTTTTGTACGATGTTAGAAGAATCTTGCGATTGGCTGAAAGGGAATTTAGTAGAGCTAATTAACTACCAAACATCTATAAATAAGTGCCTTCTAAGTTCGTATTCATGTATTATTTGATCTGAGAACTCGCTTATAAAGTTCATGTACAGAAGAATAGTGAGAATGTCGATTTTCGTAATTTTTTTGTTAGTAATGTATGAGTAAAGCTAAGATTTACGTATGTTTTTTATGCTAATGGCGAAACAGAAAAATGAACATCAACTCTGGAATATATATATAAAGAATTATACTGTTATGTTTCCTACAGTCAATACAACTGTAATATATTGTCCAGTATTGGAAACTTCACGATCTGCAGGAGTGATATCATCATCATATGTATTCTACGATTATTGGCAGGTCACTTGCTGCAACTAAAAAGCTTACATGCTCCGTGGTCTTCTGCTAATCCCTTCTTCTACATGTATGATTTTTCTGTTTCAATACACTCCATGAATTGTGGTCTTATTCCCAACTTACCTGTCTTCTCTACCTCTGTAACTTGTAGCACGTCCCTCATGATACTGTCCCTTCAAAGCCAATGCTCCCATTCTAATTATGTTTAAATTGTTATTTTCCCTCGCACCATTTCCACACCCTCGTATTCGTTTACCATTCGGCACAGCTAATTCTATGCGCTTTTCTCCAACTCACATTTGAAAACTTTCCAGTCTTTTCATCATCTTTGCATAATATACAAGTTTCTGGCCCATACAGTACAATACTCAATATGAAACATTTTAGTGGGAGGCTCACGTTCGATTCCCGGCAGGGGCAGGTATGGTTTGGATTCCAAGTTAATTAGTAGGTATACATCGCATATAGCCTCGCTGCTAAACGGAACGTTAAACTCGAAATCGCCTCAACATAATGAAACATTTTGTGTCTTTGTCTCAATTCTTTACTGAATGCCACGCAAAATAGAATGCTTTTCCCAGTCTAAAATAGTTTGACACTTCTTTCACAATTCGTACTCTTACTTTTATTTCACTTTTCCATTTCATATCATTGCTAGTTGTACTACGCAGGTATCGAAAACTAGTCCTTCGCTTTATTTTCTACCCTTCTGCTTCTATATTTGACAACGACCCGTTCGTCCCAAACACCATTACTATTGTCTTCGTAACATTTATTTTCATCCCATATTTTTCACAGCCTTTCCTCTACTTTTTCTTCATCTTGTAGATTCTCACTTGAGATTCTACAACAACCATCAGGTCATGTTCAAAAGGTATAGACTTAATCATTCTACCTCTTACTGAAATGCCGCCTTCATTTTGTTTTCCTTTTCTCACTATTTATTCTACATAGATACTAACACATGTATACAAGACAAAACATCCCTATCGGATTCCCCTCCCAATTCAATCATTTTCTCACCTATTATAACACTTCCTTGTTGATTTTTATATAACTTTCTTATGAGTGATTTTTCCATTCCAACTGAGCTTTCTATAGAACTTCCAACACAATTCCTGATTCACGCGGGCCAAAGCCTTTGCTAGTAAGATAAAGGCAACATACACCTATTTCTCTTTTCTGTAAATATTTCATAGAACACCCTTAAGAATCCAATTTCAGCTCTTGTGACTTTCCCTCTCCTGAAACCGAATCGTTCCTCCACATCTTATTGATAAGTTATTCCCCATAACTTCAGCTCAAATTCGAACCAGCATTTTTTGCTGCACGAGATATATGACTAATGGCTATATAATCGTCGCATCCCTTAGTGTGCGATTTCTTAGCTAAATGTATCACAATCGTCGTCAGGGATTCTTTTGGCCACTCTCCTGCTTTATATATTTCATTGCAGAGTCGGACAAATTCTCTAAAGCTTTTGTCTCCCATAACCGTAATGAACTAGAGTTGTATATTATCTGCCCCTGTTGCCTTTTCATTCCTAATCTCGTATATAACGTTTTCAAATTCATCTCAAAGGAAAATCTCTTTTATCTTGGCTATTTCATTTACTACTTCAACATCGAAACCACATGGTCTATCAGTACTCTCATGTAACTCGTCAGCATGGGAATGATAGTGTATGATATACTTATATTCTTTGCTAAACGTGTATGGGTATGCGTATGTTCTAAATTATATACAATAGTACTGCGCAATGGTTGCACAATGTATTCATAAACTTCATAAACTATTCTAGGAAACATCGCGTAGTAAACTTGATTGCCAATGAATACATACAAAACCAATGATAATAACCATATTCCTTATTGATTCGTCAAAATACATACGTTCTCATTATTTGCAATTAAATAAAATTTAGTATATATATTTGTTTGCAGTAGTATATGAAAATTTACAGTTAACTTTTTATATCTTTACAAAGGTCTATTACCTGAATACACTTGCTTCACAAACATGTATACATTTGCTTCCTTTTCAGATAGTTATTTTAATATTACTGGATATTATGTGGTATGGTACTACTCACCTTGTCTGTTTAGAGTTTACTACGTAGCACGATGGTAAATTTGTAGGGATCCTTTCGAAAGCTGTACAGCAGTTATACATAACGCCATTAGCTGAGCAATTCTTGAAGATTTCTTCACATTTCCTGAAACACAGCAGTAATTAGTTTCCCAGAGCTACATAACTTATATAACATAGAATTTATATAAAAAATAAAACATTACTTAACAATAAAGAAGCTTAAAGTTAGGCAGTAACAATTCAATCCTTCGGCCTCCTACGTACACATTATAGGGAATAATATTTCTTTTTTGCTATTTCTGAATTTCTATACAGTAGATTGATATCTTAACAAAGATGGTCCCTAATTTAATTCATATTCCTTTCTGTGGTATTCAAGGCACCTATCTATCAATTAGAATATCCAGATACAATCCCCATTGAGGGCTTAATATTTTTCGTTCACTTTTGTCTCAGGGACTAACCAGCCTCTGAAAAATGGATATCTTGGGAGTTCTAAGGAAGGGGTGAAGGCGAAATAAGTATAGTGCTGACTAAAAATGTTAATAAGCAGGCTTTATGCAATAAAGGTATTTTTTCCATAAGCGTCGGTTATTTGGAAACAAGGTGGAATTTTTTTTTAATTTCTAACTTTATCATGATTTCCATATATATGTATCACCTTCATTTTCCTGTGGTCGATTCTGCAACTAAAAGGGTGTCATTATAATGTGCGATCGATAAAGACGCTCTCATCTAAGCAAAAAAAAATCATGCAATTTGTAAAAAATGGATATTAGTTAGCATCATTGAAAGCCTGTGATGCTATTTTGTACAAATAGTGGACTTGTTCTTCGTATGTGTGCGTATATAGAACAATACAGAACCACTAATCCAATAATGAATACGCGAGATATTTTACCATTTATATGAGACACTCATCTCTCTCTATTTGGCGTGGCAACCCTACTCTTCATACATGTACCAACTCAAGGAGAGTAAAGACTAGGAAGATTAGGAATGTCTTTATTAAAGAGATTTGTGGATTGAAGATATTTGGATATAAGATTTCTCTGATGCTATTTCAACCCTATCTCTCTCGTCAGGGTGCACACAAAAGAACTTAAGGGTGTCAACTATATTTTCTTTTTACCTAAAGAGACATATTTATCTTGCATATTCATTAACTAAGAATTTATTGAAATGTTAACATTGTCACTGAAGGTTACTTGCTCCGCATTTTGACAAACATTATCAACGTCATGAAAGTTCCCCGATGACGGCCTTTCATTGCACTTTTTCTATTCCAAGATTTAACTGATTGTTTACAAAATCTACACGTGCTTTTAATATTTTCAATTCGTTTATCACTATCAAAAATATAAGTTTAAGTTCAGGTATTAGATAAAATTTGAGTCTACGTGCTTTCTGATATAATCTCACTGGTAACACACGAGACTGTCTAATTTAATTTTTGCGTTTCCTATAAAATAACTTTTCTGTGAATATCTTAACCTGTCTTTTTAAAATTCCATTCCGTTCTAAAAAGTGCTCTTTATTTACTATGAAGCTGAAACACCAACTATCCATGGCGCTACAATTGTGTGTACCTAAAATGTGACTTATTACAAAAGCCGCCAATAGCTTTCTCGAATCTAATTTCCGATACTACACTAACTTCTGGCTGTATTCTTAATGATTGGTATCGAACTGTGCACATATTGTAATTGAAGATAGTATCTTGCTAACTCCCAGGTCTCTTTCTATTAGCACTGTTTGTAACGCTATATGGTGGGTTGGTTTGGATTATTTTAATTAGGTCTATTAACACCAACTACGTCGTTGATCACACTCAGATGCCAAATGCGGTCCTATACATTCATGACACCTAGGAGTTGTTTTCTTTTCATAACACATGCTATATCGTAGCTAAACACTTCATGCCTGATAACTTTGTTCAAAGCCCGCAACAATAGATCTATCACTTTATCCTCCTGCATGCCACAGAAACAAATTGTAGAAATCTCTACGTATTCCAATACACTTTCTCTGGTATGCTGTAAATAGTAAATATATTTATCCAAAATGTGTATCTGACCTATAGGCGTAATCCAATTTTTAAAAATGGTATTAGCTATATGCATCCAATCATGAGATAATATTATTTCTCTTGACAATTCTGTATAAAAGCCATCAGGAGTTTTTTTTTTTTTTTCAAGAGAAGGCAAGAGTATTGTCTCTATCGGATATATATCTTGCTGACAATCCTATAAACTGATAACAAAAATTCAAAACGTACTTTGTCATTACTCCTGTCACATAATTGTTTTGTTCTACATACATTCGTAAAATTGTTATTACTTATATCTACTGTTAACTTATCCATATTCGTAGATAAAAGGTACACCAATACTTATAAGTCTACTATTTTTCAATCTTAATGGTTGATTAGACGTCAGCCAAAAGAGAGGATTTCTCTTTTATCCCCTTCATTCTCTACGAAACTATGAACAGCTGGTTCAACCGAAATTGAAACTAGTTCTTGTTTTACCAAAGAATCGTGTTCAATGATAAGAGTTTTATGTGTTTAGGCCTGATGTATGAATCAGGCCTAACTAAACGAAAATCGTTACGGGTGTTCAATAAAGGATGATGCATTGATAATTCACTCGAACAAATACTAGCTGCTCGTGGTCTGTAATTTCTAACAAAGAGGCCATGTCTCCGTTGGAAAACACGCTTAACCACAGATTTTAGGCCGGCTATTACTAGAAGAACTTCTGTATATTTAATTGTAATTACTTTTAACGAAAATAAACACTTTTGTTTTTCAGTTCTCGTGCTATCTGTAAAGAATATTATAATTAATTCACAAACAAATGAAAACTTAGTCCACTGTTGGATCCTCCACCTATTTAATAGCAACGAAACTAACATCTAGAATGCCACTTTTCGTATTTTTAATTTCCTTGACATTAAATTATTAAAATTAATTTCACGTAATCCGATATCTTTATATATGCATATACAAATACAAATAGAAAACTCAATATTTCACTTTTCAACTGCTTTCTTCTATCCAGGACACTGAACGCTACCATTTATGCTTCGCTAAATACACATGACACAAAAGCAACATTTTAGGACTTATGCAATGCATCTCCAAAACTTTATACTTGTAAGAAAGATTATTGCCTCGATTTATTTGTTTAAAACACATTACATCACATGTAGTTGCACAGATTTGACTATTAGCTTCAGTTCCTTTAATTGCAGAAAAAATATAATAAATACAATAAAATATATAAAGTGATAATTGACTAACTCTAAATAACTAGGCATAATAAAGAAAGAAGTTTTACGATTTTCTGGAGATACGAAAAAGTTATTTATTGATACAAACAATAGAATGTTGTGTACAAATGTATAGGAACGAATAAAGTATAATTTATATTATATACGTTAAAAAGAAATGTGATTTATAATAATTTTTTTATACATTCCTAAATAGAGAAGAGAACAAGAGTCAAACAATTCACTTCTGAATACTTACTCAATGTAACTGAATGTTCTACATACTAATATAAAATTGATAACCTTTATAATAATAAAATGTATATAAGTAAACACATTAACATCAATTATAATAATAACAAAAACATTTACCAATATACAACTTGTATGAACTAATAGATCTTCCATGGACATATAACTTATTAAAACGCATTGAATAGCTGATCATATATGTCGAAAAACCATCAAAATTGGCAAAGGTAATGTAATAACGACAATAATTTTAGCGAAACATATTTCACAAAATAAATGTATATACATAAATCCAAAATATAACCGTTAATTTTCTCATAGTGAATTAGACGAAGAAAAGTTTCAATACAACTTCGTACTTAATAAAATTGAACATTTTCGTTCCAGTGTCAAGTACGGAACTTGAGAACAATTCTCTTCTGACTTATTCTTTGACTCCTAATTTAGGTGACAGTGCACTCAACCCGTTGGAAAGCTATTATAAACATCCTGAAATAGTCCTTTGAAGCGAGAGACGAGAAATAACATAAAATCTCATTGATGCTGATGGCTAACCAAAATCCATCAGGATATTCACAACATCTTCCTAACAGTAGCTACGAAAACACTAAAGGGTACGAAACTATTTCCAATTATAGAAAGTCTTGAAAAAATATAAACGCTACGGAATATGATTTAAATTTCGATCCGTTACTAGGCGAAATTTCATCGCTAAGCAAACACCAGTTTGCATCGGTACTTTCGTTTGCTCGTTTGGATTTAGACATCCTGCACTGTATGCATGACAAGATGTAACTTCAGTTAATTTATGTGGTGGTTAGGCAACAACATGACATTGGTGATCATAGCAGTTAGATAATAAATATTAGCTATCCAGAATCTATGGAACATTAGTATGGAAATCTTTAAATGTCGCCAGCTCTGGACTAAATACAGGATTCATAAGCAGTGAAATTTGTTATTGATGGTTTGAAAGGTTACGTCATTTGTGTTTTCTTTTAAAATTATGCTTTCTTGTTAATTTCAATAATTATTTTACATTAGTCGTGTATAACGTATAATATTTACTATACATTAAATATTCCGAATATCTTGATCTATTTACTAATGTTTCTTGCAATCAGTTTTTTCATACAAGTATTTAATGAACTTTCTTCTTAATGCACTGTAAAGAGATATACTTTACTCAATTCAGTTTTTTCATCACTAGTGTGCGTCTGAGTGGTGAATATATATAGTGAAATAAAAGGTAAAAGTAAAAGATGCCACTAAAAAGTAAAGAACGCGCTAAAGTTCAAGAGATACACATAACAATATAGTGCAGAAGGCTTGTGTACTATACATTGTTTTCTGAAAGTTTTCCATTTTCATTTCTCCACATCAATGGATTACACGGAAATTTTGCAGAAATAAAAGCAAATTTTTCGAAGTTCCATTGTTATGTTCTCAACGATTTTGAATTGTAAATTTTGGTTTTAAAAATATTATATTAATACAGTATGTTAAAGTTGCTGTTAAACAGTATTTTCCAAGAATTGAGCTATATAGTTTAAGTTATGCTCTATGCTTTATTTTTTAAATTATGCTTTTAAAATTAGTTTATTCTTTACCTATAGACAACCACAACAATGTTCGTACCTACCATATGTCTAAATTGTTATTATGCTATTTATGCTTTTGGTTTGGCCTAGTAATTACAAATTACTTCTCTAATCTTTTTTCTTTCTCTCTTATCCCTTACGGCGCGAGCGATAGCTTACAGTTTCTAGTAAGAAATAAGTCCAGCAACCCGAACTCTCGCGCTCCGCTTCTACGTAATGAT
Source organism: Thermobia domestica (assembly GCF_964235325.1). NCBI lineage: Eukaryota > Metazoa > Arthropoda > Insecta > Zygentoma > Lepismatidae > Thermobia > Thermobia domestica. The sequence goes on from NC_137460.1 coordinate 100,110,142, forward strand.
AATCTGATATGAATATCGTACGAAACACTAGATATGATTAATTAAATAGTCATATTTTCACTTCAGTTTAAGTTACATGACTTAGTATATCTTACTCAATGATAATCTTCACTCATAATCGTAAGATAACAAATGTTTATGAGACCAAAGGAAACGATTCTACATTACTATAACATAAAAATAACACACGTCAATATTAATAATATATTATTTCTAAAATTGATCATACTCTTGCTCCTTTCTATAATTGCCCACTATTTGATTATTCACTATATATATATATATAAACATAATATTTTTCCTAGCGAATGAGAAATATATTCTGTAAGGTAGGTTGACACTATTTCTTTATGTTTATATTAAAGATCTTCTAAGTTTTCTTTTCTTGTTTCCAAATCGTTTGCAGATATAAAAGGACTTTACTTACGTACGTTTATTTTTCTGCGTGCAAATAGTTCAGTTGTCACCGTTAACAAAAACTGTTGTGGCAGAGTTATGAACATACGCGGCGACTGCTATAACGTCTGGAGTTTGACGCCTTGATTCAAATATCAGAATGACTTTACACTATATACAATAACTACATTTGCACAATGGATGATATGCGTGGCAACTGCCATTGGACCTAGAGATAGAAGTAGGATTGGGACACTTGGGATGCGAGGGAAAAAATATTGTGTGAAAATTGGTCTGTTAGTAGTTATGTATGTGTCCGTAGAATTTGATGGATATTTTTAATACGGTAGTATATTCCGCCCATCTTCGAAGTCCGGAAAGAAGTTTCAAAGTGAACTGGATTTGTTGGCCAAAGTCGATTGAATTTGGTCTTGTGTAAAGAGATATCTCAGATGTATAGCGTTTCGGCAAGAGTATAACAAATAAGAACATTTTCTTACTGAAAGATTTTTATTTGCACTTTACGAATTTCCCCACAGATAATTATTAAACTACAAAAGGTAAGTAATACTATTAACCTACATTATCCTATTAATTACATGCGAAAGACATGTAAATTGTTTGTAAATCACCGTAATTAATGAGTATACTTCTATCAGTAGTGTTACTTTAATCACCTCAGTGAGCTCTTAGTAAGTTATAACCTTTACTAATGCTATAAGGTAGTTAAAATTTATGAATATGATATAACATTGTAGTACAAATTACTTTCCGCCCGTGGAGTATTTATAGTATAAATTATGTTTACAATTATAAAGTTACTAGTGTGAAGCAATCACATGTTATGCAGGAGATTGTGTAAATGTGAAATCAATGTACGTCGAAAAGCAACATAACATATTAATGCAACATAACCTACTCTATTGACCAAACCTACTCTACGAATCTAACATACACCACTTAACTAACTTATATTATTCTAATACTGTAACCTATTCTACTTACTTAATCTAGCCTACTTTATTCTACTTTACTGGATCCTGATATAAACTTGGTTCATGTTTTTTCTGCATGAGTTACCGTTTTCATAGTGTGCCAACTTGAATAAATATTATCAATCTGTACGTAATTATATCAGAATATATCAGGAAACTATCACTGGGAGATGTAGTGTTGGAACGTTTTTCTTTTTTGGCAAAAAAGAATTGAAACTGTAAATGTTAGTGTGATTCTTAAAAGAATATATATATATATATATATATATATATATATATATATATATATATATATATATATATATATATATATATTTGCATTTACGTTTGTCAATGGATTAACAATTCGAAGCAGTTATTTTGTAATGCACTTAGTAAATGTCTGGAAATTGTACTGTGGTGTCATTTCAGGGAAGTTAAGTGATGTAAAAGAATTTCATAAATAGCTCCTATATTAATAATTAACAGACGATTTATTTTTAGAAGTCAAATCCCAGTAAATTAACGCGATCTATTAAAAAGAGGGCTAATTATTATTTCAGTTATACTTTTAGCTACTGGATATTGTAGTAAAAAATCATCAGCGAACACTAGGCAATGCACGAAATCAACTCCAATAAAGACATGTTGAATGTGACTGACCATCCGACGGAAATGCCAAGATTAAATGTCGTGTTTCACCGCTTCTCGAAGGTCCCTATGGACGAGGAAAAGGAAAGGGTTAAACTATCTGATTAGTAAAAGCACGGATTACTATATATGTTATAGATATTTGTGATCGCTCTGAATACTGAAGAATAAATTATTTCATTCGCTTTTTTGTCCTTAACAGTTTTCGTGTATGGTTGCCATTTTCATATACGTAACACTAGATTCACTCAGTTACTATGCCCATAGCTGATGCTGGACCTATTTGGATGTTTTTCGAAATATGAAACTACATAAAATACTACATAAAATGAAACATGCAACTACGAGTAACGATAAGCAGATTTATTTTTCTTAAGTATACGTAACAAATTACATTAAGGAATCTGCTTAAAATAAATTCTTATTAGGTTTGTTACTATCTACTGTATTTTCAATGTACATGCGTGTTATGAAATGTTGTAGTTACTGCAAATAAAGAGAATATTCTTTTGAAACTTACTTTCCTTCGTTACCACATACAGCAAACGACAGCACCATTGGTTTGTTCTGGGCAAGATATTCGTCTACAGCAACTTCATAAGCGACTGAATTATAGTAGTATTTCTGCCAAAGTGTCCGTGCGACAAAAATACTAACAACTACAAACGCACACCATATTATAATCCATAACAATCTACAGGAAAAAATGAAACATATTCAGGATAATCCATATTTCGAAAGAAAACATACAATACAATACGCATTACTCAACAGAAATAACCATATAATTAATGTACATTACCGATTCAAGCACTACTCCAACAGGTAAAACATTTGTTACTAAATTCCATGTAAATCATTGAATAATTTTGAAATACAAATACTTGGTTAAGGACAATAATATTTGTGAAATAATTGATAAAAATCACGGTATAAAACTTAAAACTATTATTGATAATGTTGAGTGCAAATGTTGAACAAACTAACGGCACTAAATATTTTTGTATTGGTAATATGTCGCTAATAATCAAACGTTTATTTTTGGTATGTATACTTAAAATTTATTTAAAATAAAGTTTATCGTTTCCAGATCAAGGATTGCCTATCGTTTGAACATATAGTTCGTTCGTTTCCTTGGTTTATCTAGTTACCAGCGAAGAAAATTCATACAGTATGCATGCAGCTTCGCGGTGACTCACTTACCATCGCATCCAATAGATTACACGTAGGAGATTCAAACATTGTACGGATAGGAGAGGCAATATGTTTTACACCAATACATGTAAAACTATTAGATCTGTCAAATGTAAGGGAATAAAATAAATATATAGTGTAGGTCACCTAATAAAACTTATATTATTTTACTTCGACTTAATTATTACGAATTGGTCAAGAATATGGATGCTCTTGTAGGATTAATGTAACAATTTTGGAAATATAAAACTTTCATAAATGCGTTTATTTTAAAACAGATGGAAAAGCTTAGAAAAAAGTTTCATTTGTGTACAATTTCTTATTAGAAAAAATAATAAACTTTAAAATTTGGTACTCTCTGCTGCAAATAAAATTATATAATTGATGCAATACTTCTAGTTACTTGGAATGACATTGAATGATGAAAGAAAGATATTGAATAAACTTTTAGATGTATAATACTAAATAGACTCTCTCACCATAGAACCGCTGAAATTTGTATCCGCGGAATCTTGAAAGTTTTCTGATGTAATCTCCTTGTACTTTAAGGCCGAGATTTCTTAAATTCGCGAGATTTTACTCGTAGAGAAAAGGACGGACCTGATTTTTTTCTAGTGTTTTCCAGATTTCGGAAACCATTATTAAATGCTCAGTTCAGAACAGCATGAATGTAGGTCATTTAGACAGAACACCATAGTTCATTACTAGTAAGCAACTTTGAGAATGGTTCTATTGCGGATCATCACTAACGATATGTGTTTCGGGACGTTTTGATTGCTAAGAAACCTAGGTTGAATACTGAAATTGGTGGGAACTATAATTGAACGTAACTGAGGTTTTATAAGTACTTGCAGAGTTATTAAACTAAATCAAACATAAACACTAAATTTTTGTTAAAATTAGAGGTTAGAAAGAGTTACAAAGAAGAGAAGTGTGTCCACACTAGGTTGCATTTTCTCTAGTTAGTGTTGTTCTTTACCACAGAAATAAATTTGCACTTAAAGAGTCCCATGCTGCAGCTTAACTCTCTATACGCGTCAGCACACTTCAAATTCTATCATTCGATTGTTATCTTGCTTGGGAAGTCTCCTCTTTCTCATGTCGGTGTAATTCTCAGAGACTTGAGGAAAGCATGCGATTTCAGACCATCGTTCCCTCATTTTTGCAAAAAAGTTATTGACTCTTCATTTACCCTACATTTACTCTTCGCTTTTCTTTAATCAAATTATTGATTGTTTTTCGCATAACGCAATGTGCCACCCTACAGCGCGTATGCAGAAGGCAATTGTTTGGACTTATTGTAGAGGCACAAGTTGTAATTGTGTGGAAGTTGACATGGAGATAATTGAGATAAAACTGAAATTATACGAGAAGATTATATCTCCTATAGCTGTTCATGATGTTAATTAAATATGTTAATTAAGTATGTTAATTAAATTTGGAAATTTAAATTTATTAGTGTTAAACATTTCTTTGTCCATTTAAAATTCCATGTAGTAGTAGTTAACATAGTTCTATACACTTCACACTCGTACATGGAATTCTTATATTCAACATAACATGCATACGTTAAGTTGTGCATATAGGTGCACATAATCCAATATAGGAACTCTCCTATATATTGAAAGTTCACTGCAGCAGACTTAAACGCTCTCGGAGATAATATATATATGAAAAAGTCTTGTTTAAGAGTTTGCTTTCAATTAATACGAAAGAACAAGACTCCAAATATTGAACAATCCTCAACCTATAACAATATTAATTATTGGGAAACGTGCGGCAATATTGGGAAGTTCACCACAGCAGACCTATACACTCTCGGAGGTGGCAGAATTTATAATATGTTCCTCTGACGTACTTTTCATTAAAAAAGGTGTTAACACAAAATTAAACATTACAGTAAGATCTCGGTTAAGTGTTTTTATACCTAAATTTGTTAGGGTGTTAAGGCCCATATTCTATTTATATTAGTCAATTTTCCAATTGGAACAAATAAGGACAACTATTATATTGGACGGTGTTCTCATACAATGGTATACTTCCTCAAATAAAATCAGTGATACAGCATGCGTGTACAGCAATTATAATTTTTCAATAATAAATAAAAAACTACTTTGTAATTTTTCAACGTTGTTCTTCTTCTTCTTCTATCTGATGGGTCGAATAGGGATCAACGCTGTATAGTTAAAGTCTGTGTTCTATAGGCTTTACAACGATGTATACGTCATGAGACTGTGGTGATTAGGATGGTCGCAGGCTGATCCCATTTAATGGTCTACTGATTTTTCCTTCATTGAAATCGGTGATACAGGTCATAAAGGGTATACCATATTAGGGCACCTTCCTCGGGCTAGACCTCAGTGACTGTTGTACATATTACGTCTTACATACAAATGTGTAAGGTATGCAAAACGCGTTTCTTGTTACACTGCGGATCCACAGTGTTGCCAGAGATGAAATATTTTCGGAAAAAATCAAGTTTATTTTTATGATTTTTAAAATTTCTTCTTCTTCTTCTAGTCGGTGAGCAAAATGGGCAACAATGTTACATCGTTAGGATTTGCATTCATTAATCTTTACAAAGATTTTTTTCATTTCTATATGTTAATTAAGAGAGACACAGGTAAGTGCGACTTTGCGAATAATAGTAACGAATGGAGACAATGTTGTAAATTCTCCATAGCGGCCTCACTCCAGCTCGGAGAGTGGTAGGCTTTTCGACATCGTTTTCCTCATTTAGTTTTCCATAAAAACCC